>NC_080672.1:210709382-211009382 GCF_030247195.1 Topomyia yanbarensis | reverse complement strand
TATTTATGGTGAATTTTCTCAGGTTAATATTCATGACTACAATAAAGTCTCAACAAATTCGCTAAAAACACGAACTCTGTTACTATTTTCTGAAAAATTAATTCTGCATAATTTTAAAACTTCAAAAATTACGGTTTCGGAATTATGCCGTCTGGACAGTTAGATCGATTTTCACCAAACCCCCACCAATTGTAAAATTGGTATTGTAAAAAAAAACGTAAGGGCGATACTTCAATGCTGATAGGTGGGACCGAAAAAGTAAACAATCGTCAAAGGGGCGATACTATCATTTTGTCAATTTCAATAGCAAACACAAATTTTAATTTAATAATTTCAAATACTTCATGAAGTTTTGGGTTTCGATCACTGAATCATGCAATCTAGGATGTAAAAAACACAATAGTTCTTAAATAGGAAATAAAACCAAGTCTGGAAATATTCACTGTTGATTTTCTTTGAATGGTGTCACTGCTAGTGTCGCTTTTTTCCAGAAAAAGCGTTGATTTTTAGGTCTCAGTCGCGTTGGAAATTTGAGTAATGTATAAACTTCATTTCGATTCAAAAAAAAATCAATTTTTTGGCTCAGTACAATATACATAACCCCTTTAGGAAAATTCAGTTTTCCCACCACAATGCATTGATTGAGGAATTTAGATATTTTATTAACAGAGCATTAGCAATAATTCGTTTGTATGTCTATTTTATGGGCCATTTTTTCGCTTTCCTATTGATTTGGTTTGAGATTTCTAGCACTGATGTTGTCCTATGCTGATTTGAGCGATTCTCTGAGTCCTGCCACAATCCCATGTAGTATGTGTTATCAAAAACATCGCGAAGCATCAAGTTTTAAATGTTCTCATACGATATAATATCAGAAGAGAGTGATAAGAGTTATAAGAAATGTCTCATCACACTGTTAAGTGGATTAAAAGCGTTTTTACTTTTCTTATCGATTTTTTTATTATTGTTTTTGATTTTTTATTTTGATTTAAATTAAATAGTGCGGTCGAGCGTGTTGCTCCCGCAACAAAATGGAACAAGCAGAAGGATCACCCTCCGAAGACGAATATTATGGGGAAGAAGAATGTATATCTGATACTGAGACAGATAATGTTATGGTCGATTCACTTCCCCCACTTTCCCCCAGTGTCTCACAGCCCCCCCGAGTCAAGGTTTACCAGGATGGATCCGCTGGTCCTTGGGTGGTATACTTTCGGCCCAAAAATAAACCGTTAAACAGCATAACTGTTGCACGGGAACTGACAAAACGTTACTCGGCCGTAACCGAGATTAAAAAGGTTCAGTCAGATAAACTGCGCGTAGTCGTTACTGACTTGAAACAGGCCAATGATATCGTTAGCAATAGCCTCTTTGCGCTGGAGTATCGCGTCTACATCCCTTCTCGTGATGTGGAGATCGACGGTGTGGTAAGTGATGCGGGTCTAACTATCGATAATCTGATGAATGATGGGGCTGGCCGCTTTAAGGACCCTAACCTTCAATCAGTTAAGATTTTGGAGTGCAAGCAATTGCACTCAAAGTCCATCGAAGATGGTAATTACTATTCATCAGACTCGTTTCGCGTAACCTTCGCCGGATCTGCACTTCCGAGCTACGTTGAAGTGGGAGGAGCTCGTCTACCTGTACGCCTGTTTGTACCGCGGGTCATGAATTGTTCCAATTGCAAGCAGCTAGGTCACACGGCCACCTACTGTAGCAACAAGCAACGGTGCGGTAAATGTGGGGAACGCCATGCGGATGATACTTGCAGTAGGCCCGCTGAGAAGTGTGTTTACTGTGGGGAGAATCCGCATGCACTTTTGACATGCCCAACGTACAAACTTCGCGCGGATAAACTGAAGCGATCCGCCAAAGATCGCTCCAGACGCTCTTACGCAGAAATGCTTAAAAGAGCTGTTCCACTTATCTCCGAAAACCCATTCGCTCTCTTGCCAACTGACGATAACGCCTCTAACGACCCTTGCGAGGGGCATTCTTTGGCTCCGCTTGGAAACTCTAGGAAAAGACCTAATCAAAACTCACCTGAACTTCCTCGTAAGGGTCCTAGGTTGTCCCAAACAAGGGTACAAAATAAAAATAATTCATCAACTTCCAGTTGATACAAATCCGAAGATAATACCTCCTGGTTTTGGGAAATTGAGATACAACCAGGAGTTCCCAGCACTCCCCGGGGCACCAAAAATCCCAAGTGCTCCAATTTTACAGTCAGAAACTCAACCTAAAACGGGATTCCTTAAATTTTCTGGCATTGTGGACTGGATATTCACAGCTTTCAACATTACCGATCCTATGAAAAGCTTGCTGGTTGCTATTCTACAAACAGTAAGAACATTTTTAAAACAGTTGACTGAACAATGGCACCTCCTTACAGCGATCGTATCCTTCGATGGATAACTTATTCGACGGAATCAGGGATCTGATCACTGTTTTACAGTGGAACTGCAGAAGTATTATCTCCAAAATTGATTCATTAAAACACTTGCTAAATTACAATCATTGTGATGCATTTTCCCTATGTGAAACATGGCTAACTTCTAATATAAACCTCAACTTCCACGATTTTAACATTATCCGCTTGGATCGAGAAGACTCATATAAGGGGGTACTTTTAGGGATCAAAAAGTGCTACTCCTTCAATCGAATCAACCTCCCTTCGACGCCAGACATTAAAGTTGTCGCATGTCAAGCAACAATCAAAGGCAAAGATCTTTGCATTGCTTCTATTTACATTCCTCCTAGGGCCATGATGGGATATCGAAGATTCTCCAACGTGATTGAACACCTTTCCTCGCCCCGCCTGCTTCTTGGAGACTTTAACTCTCACGGTACGGGGTGGGGCTGTCTATACGACGATAATCGATCTTCGACAATTCAAGACCTTTGTGACAACTTCAATATGACAATTCTGAACACAGGGGAAATGACACGAATTCCTAGACCACCTGCGCAAGCAAGTGCACTGGACATATCTTTATGCTCGACATCACTACGGTTAGATTGCAAGTGGAAGGTAATATCTGATCCCCACGGTAGTGACCACTTACCAATTGTAATTGCAATCACCACTGGTTCAAGACCATCGACACCAATCAATGTTCCCTATGACCTCACACGAAACATTGATTGGAAGAGCTACGCTGCTGAGATATCCAACACTATCGATTCAACACAGGTACTTCCCCCGGAGGAAGAATATAAGTTTTTGTCCAACTCGATTCTCGATAGCGCGATTCAAACTCAGACGAAACGAGTACACGACGTGAACACCCAAAAACGTTCTCCCAACCCGTGGTGGGACAAAGAGTGCTCAGACGTGTACGCGGAGAAAGCTGCCGCGTATAAAACCTTCCGGAACGACGGGTTAGTTGCTAGTTATCGAGTGTACGCGATATTAGAAAAACGAATGAAAAATTTAATGAAAGCTAAGAAACGCAGTTACTGGCGCCGGTTTGTCGACGGGTTAACAAGAGAAACATCGATGAGCACTCTTTGTAGCACGGCCCGACGTATGCGAAACCGAAACAGTACTGACGAGAGCGTGGAATATTCAAACCGTTGGATATTCGATTTCGCCAAGAAGGTTTGTCCGGATTCCGCCCCGGCACAGAAAATCTACCGCGCCGCGTCACCTTACAATACCGCGAACGAAACACCGTTTACGATGGTGGAGTTCTCACTTGCTCTCTTATCATGTAACAATAAAGCCCCGGGGCCAGATAGAATCAAATTCAACTTATTGAAGAATCTGCCAGACTCTGCCAAAAGACGCTTGTTGAATTTATTTAATAGGTTTCTTGAGGGTAACATTGTCCCACATGACTGGAGACAGGTGAGGGTCATCGCCATCCAAAAACCAGGAAAACCAGCCTCCGACCACAATTCGTATCGACCGATTGCAATGCTGTCCTGTTTCCGGAAGTTGTTTGAGAAAATGATCCTGTTTCGGCTCGACAATTGGGTCGAAACAAATGGCTTACTGTCAGATACACAATTTGGCTTCCGCAAAGGCAAAGGGACGAACGATTGCCTTGCGTTGCTCTCAACAGAAATTCAAATGGCATATGCTAACAAAGAGCAGATGGCATCAGTATTCTTGGATATTAAGGGGGCTTTCGATTAAGTTTCGATCAACATTCTTTATGAGAAGTTGCACCAGCATGGTCTTTCACCAATTTTAAATAACTTTTTGCTAAACCTGTTGTCTGAAAAACAAATGCATTTCTCGCATGGCGATTTATCGACATCACGATTTAGCTACATGGGCCTTCCCCAGGGCTCATGTCTAAGCCCTCTCCTCTACAATTTTTACGTGAATGACATTGACGAATGTCTTGTCAATTCCTGCACGCTAAGGCAGCTTGCAGATGACGGTGTGGTCTCTATTACAGGTCCTAAAGCCGTCGACTTGCAAGGACCACTGCAAGATACCTTGGAAAATTTGTCTGCATGGGCTATTCAACTGGGTATCAAGTTCTCCACGGAGAAAACTGAGCTAGTCGTATTTTCTAGAAAGCGTGAACCAGCGCAACTACAGCTTCAATTAATGGATCAAACTATTGCTCAGGCTTCAACATTCAAATATCTCGGGGTATGGTTCGACTCTAAAGGTACCTGGGGATGTCACATTAGGTATCTGAAACAGAAGTGCCAACAAAGGATCAGCTTTTTCCGTACAATAACTGGAACATGGTGGGGTGCCCATCCAGGAGACCTAATCAGGTTGTACCAAACAACGATATTATCAGTGTTGGAGTACGGATGTTTCTGCTTTCGCTCCGCTGCGAACATACACTTCATCAAACTGGAGCGAATCCAGTATCGTTGCTTGCGTATTGCCTTGGGTTGCATGCACTCGACCCATACGATGAGTCTCGAAGTGCTGGCGGGCGTTCTTCCCCTGAAAAATCGATTTTGGGACCTCTCATATCGATTGCTCATTCGATGCGATATTCTGAACCCATTGGTGATTGCGAATTGCGAAAGGCTTGTCGAGCTTAATTCTCAGACCCGATTCATGTCCTTGTACTTCGATTACATGGCACAGAACATCAATTCATCTACGTATAACGTCAACCGTCATCTCTTAGATACTTCTGATCCAACTGTATTTTTCGATACATCCATGAAGGAAGAGATTTGTGGAATTCCGGATCATATTCGCCTACAGCATTTGGGCCTAAATAAACGTATTTTAAGATAAAAAAATGTACTTTTAAGTGGTACGCTCACTAGTGCACCATAGTGAGAGCACAGAGAACAGACATCCATAATCGAACAAAAATATTTAAAAAACGTGTGTAAACATTTGAATTAATAAACGATAACCAATAGCGCCGCCACACCAACCTATCCCAACTATCCGTCAAATCCATTCCGGAACCGGTTCGAAATCCTGAATGGATTCAGTATGGAATCTTGCTAAAAAAAACAACCGATTCCGACTCTATCGGTTGATGCATTAGAGCTGGAATTCATGCTAGAAGTCCGAGCCGGTTCCGGACTAGTTTAACTGGGTAGAGGAATAACCGCTGTCAATTCAGTCGAACTCAGACACAAAAAACATGACGACAGTAGCGCGCCTAGTTTGCATATCCTAACTACCTTCGAAGCCGTTAGAGATTTTACACATGTCGAATGCTGAAGATGGACGTCTGTTCTCTGTGGTGAGAGTATCCCAAACTAATCTATCACCATCTGGTAGTCTTTGAACATCTTTACTGAAGATAGTACCCTTCTAAATATTTTCGTTATAGAGAGAAAGAATGATTTTGACATTAATTGAACATTTGGATTAGTATTAGCGCCACCTGATGGGACAATTCTGATTTATTATTTCCACTATCCAGAAACTCTTGACTTTCTGAACAAATCTTCCTGAGACACACCCTTTCAAAATAACCAATGTTTCGAAATATTCCATGGTAAACTTATTTAACGTTAGTCACATTCACGACGAGACGAGTAGCCCTGGCGGCACAGTTCTCAACTAATTGGATATCCAGTCACTCTAAATTGTAGGTCTAAATAAGCACAACAACTTTGCCAAAGAAAGTATGGCGCTAAATGTTAACGCAGACGAAATATTCAACCACAGCCCCAATTAGTCAAAATCCCATAAGCTATGTGATTAACATTACGCGGGTATCGCGCGGTAGAAATCCGCGTTGTAGGAGACCCGACTGTAAAACATTTTTTTCAATTGTGTGAACTTCTCCGGCTACAAGTTTTTTGCTTACGTTCTATCAAGCCACCATTTGCCGATTTTATTACATCCTTAATTTCCTTTTCACATGATACCAATGGACTGTAGGGAAAAAAACTGAGAGCCGGCTCCGTATTTTCAGGATTACTGACACATAAAATCTTCCTGCATAATTTCTAATTTGACTTCGAACGAATTCTCCGACATTTTGTCACTGAAATCTGCTACAAGAAATCGATGATGACGTTAATGATTTCCGAGGTGTTAAATTACACTCTGCATCAATGAGCTTTTATTCTCAGGTGATACGATTATCTAAAGCGCCGATCAACCATGCTGGTTTTAAAAACGACAGCTAACAACATTGTTTACTAGTTACTAGTGATGAAACATTCGTCTCGATATATGATTGCTTGGATTTCAGTTTGCACACAAAGTTGTTTGCTGTCATTTTTCACCCTCGCAACCAGTTGCACGCTTACCTCGCTTCTCACCTAGCTATTGCCAAAGACGAATCGCCATAGAACTCTAAACACCTTGCTCTGCATAATCACGAACAAAGGAAAATATCGCTTTTGATTTTGATTGATGAAATAGTTGCTTTGACAATTCCAGTTTTTTATAAAAATAAAACAAATTTTCTGAAAAATCATTTGGCATTCCTGCGCTAATGCAAATATTTCATGTGTTTGCACTCTTGAAATTTCATGAAGTTTAAACAGCACAAATTTTTTTTGCATGGCGACTTGTTTGTCGTTTACGCCGGTTTGACTATATTTGACAAACAGTGTACTCATCCATCAAACTTGTTTTATTATGTTTGTCAAACAATATTAAGCTAAGTATGCACCTCTTGCGAAATGAAATTTCCTATACAAAACCTATGCATAAAAAACGTCGCGAAATGTTCGCGAAAAAAAATTTCGTTTCCATTTCGTAAGCGGTACGCAGCTCTCGCGAAAACGATAACGAAAAATGAAGTTAGCTGAGACACGGTTCGACAAAGGATAAGTTTCATAATAGTTCCGCGAGACAGCGCTGCTTTCTATGCGCTGTCACCAAGGCAAACTTTTTCCTTGCGAAATAATGGTCATCGGTATTATTTCGCATGGAGGCTCGCGAAATTTTGACAGGTTGCAATGAAAAAATATAAGAAAACACAAGATTGGTAATTTTTTGTATTTTTTTCATCGCAACCTGTCAAAATTTCGTAGTTTAGAAATTCAATATTTCGAATTTGAATGGTAAGTTTAAAAATATTACTGGAAGTGTGATTGTTTCTAGTTTTAAACAATTAAATTTAAATAATTAATATTATTTGCAGCACACCCGAACAAAGCAAATCAGCTCAACTAATCTTGTCTCAACATCCTGGATCTGGCAATCAGCCAACCAACATTAAATCGATACAACCGCAGCAGTACGAACTACTCTAAATCCAGCAACAGCCCACAACCCCTCAAAAAGGACCACATAGCAATTACTGCTCAAACGAACAACAGGAGTTTACGAATGATGGACACATCGGAAAACATTTCATCGGCACATTCTGCCTTAAAACTTGTCTGCCACTATTTTTACCAGCGGTTGCCTTCCTGATTTAGAGAAATCGGATTCAAGCACAAACGTCATATTCCAGCCTTGGTTCCTACCAGTTCCTTGCATGAAAATATCACTGCCTCCACAGTGCTCGTGATTCCATTCCAGCAGCAGCAAGCAATCAATATTCGAGTGCTTATCGCCAACATTTCACAGCAAGCTCAGCAGCAGAACCACCTTCAACCACAACATCAGAAAATTAAGATTTCTTCCAGACCACGACCATCATCCTAAAGGTCGATAGCAATAACGTTCAACCGACGGTACAACCTGGTCAGCAACCGCAATTAGTGCAATAGATCCAAGCCAAATGTAGAAGACCATTGACCAACTGCAAAAAAGATAGCAACAGCATATTCAAACACAGTAGCAGCAGCATACTATACACGCAGAATTTTATTTATGCATCGATAGCATACTTTTCTATCTGCCTCTCGTTTCTTCTGCTGTAAATTTTATGCATTGGACATATTCGGTCTATTCACTCATTTAATGCTTACTAGTAGTATATGCATGAAAATGCATAAAAATCACAGCAGAAGAAAAGAGACAGGAACAAAAAGTATGCTTACTGTGCATATTATTGTTTCTCAGTGTACCGTACCATGCGGTGTGCAGGAGGACTTTTTTATTCAGTTGGTGCGGCAAGGTGAGACATTTTTATTACCTTTTTTATTTCGAAAGGATCAGTACCGTGTTTAGTACATTGTAATGTAATACCCTATTCTTCTTTAAAAAGCTCGAGTTCACTCATTTACGGATATTTTTTTATTATGATTTTTTTTCAGATCGAACACCAACAACATAATATGGTAATCACCCAGCAAGAGAACGCAGTGATAATGGGCCAACAGAAAACACAACATCAAGATGCTTGGAAAGGACTTTCTCTTTCGGTATGTATTTACCAGTAGCATCCCTCCTCCAAACATTCCTTTGCATATCTAGATGTCCTTATCAATTCACAGAACAAACATAATGGCACGTCATGTTCGATCGGCTAACCGTTTGGAATAAGCGCTCATCATCGGTTTCATGGCAGGGAAGTGAGCAGGCAAAAGAAGGCATCGTTTTTTCCGCAAGGTCGCTCTGGTCAAAATTTCAGCGAATTGCAAGGAATAAACAACCCGAGGGACAGTACCCGTGCTGATTCAGTACGATTTCTCATACTTTGTACCTTGCTATTGAATTTTAATACCCGATCGAAACGATGGCAAACGCTGCCGTTAACTGGGTCAAAAAGACGACGGATCAAGAAATTTCTGCACTCGGTAAGTGTTTTTTTTGTTATAACCTATTTTTGTTATAACCTATTTTTGTTAGCGTACAAATACGCTAACAAACTGAGTACATATCACCAAGGATAAGGATTCAGAGCCGGTGCCTGGCAGTCCAAAGAAAGAGAATGCGGAAAAACCTAGTCCACCGGCAGTAGAACCAAAGCTGCACCTGATGTTTGGAGTTCGGTAGCTACGGAAATTCTGACTCTAGCCTGACCTGAAGAAAAACAAGCTGCAAGAGAAAATGGAGAAACAGCTTCCTCCGCGAAAGATGCAGAGGCATTCAAGTAAGTCGAAATCTGCAGAAAATTTTGATTAGGACATAAGGAACATTGACAGCCTCTCTTTGTTTACTTTCTCTTTCGATTATGACGTCACTATAACACTGCACTAATTTTCCAGTACATAGCCGATGGTTTTTACTAAAATATTAGGCAAAGAGTTGAGTACTAAATATTGAAACGATCGAGTAACAAACAGAAGAGAAAGACCCCAAAGAGAATCTCATTGTTGCTTACGTCCTATTCTAAATTTTCTCCCGAAATATTTAGTATCAGCTGTAAAATTATCCGTGACTAATCTTTTAGCCCGGCGGATGCAAGTTTGCTAATGAAAGATGTTCGCTAAGGTCTAGTAGAATCAAAGCTGGATCTGAAGGTGCAGCGGAAGGATTCTTCTTCGCCGGTTGGTTGGTTAAAACTTTCGAAGCTTTGCACGTGAAGCCGGAATTACTTCAGGGAATCTATGCGATGGGTTTCAACGCCCCTTCCAAGATTCAGGAGATGGCTCTACCTACTCTGTTGGCCGGTCCGCCACGGAATATAATCGCCCAGAGTCAGTCGGGAACAGGAAAAACCGCTGCCTTCGTGCTGGCAGTGCTCAGTTGAGTCCATCAGTTAAAAAACTATCTGCAGGTGATTTGCCTTTCCCCCACGTATGAGCTGGCAATTCAGAAGGGGGAAGTAGCTGCCTAAATGGCAAAGTTTTGTCCGGAAATCAAACTTCCTTACGCCGTTCGCGGTGAGGAGACCGTCAAAGGGGCGAAGCTGACTAATCATATCATCATCGGAACACCCGGCAAGCTAATTGACTGGGGTATAAAGTTCAGGACGTACGACCTAGTTTTTCCTTTTTGTACTGGAGGCGGGTGTTATGGTCGGTGTTCTTCTTGGCCACGTACGAGCGCGAGGTGATGGAGTTTGCCGAGTACATCGTACCCAATCCGATCGTCATTCGGCAGGCGCGGCAGCAAGAATCACTCGATAACATCAAGCAGTACTACGTCAAGTTCCGCAACCAGGACGATAAATTGTGTGATTACCGTCGGACAAGCGATCATTTTCTGTCATATGATGTATAGGACAGTTGTAAACTCCAAGTAAACTTATTATCAGAACTGTTAATCGATCGAAACAGGTACGCAAAACGGCCGGTTGGTTGACCGGCAGGATGTCCCAGGATGGTCACTGGGTAGCGGTCTAACGGTGGAGCAACGGTTGGAACGAACGTTTTGTCCAGGGGTAAGTTCCGCCACTTGATTCTGGCTAGGTTACGGAGAGATTCTTTCGTCTTAGGTATCGACGTCGAACAGGTGACCATTGTCGTCAACTTCGACCTGCCGATGGATTAGCAGGGACGAGCCGATTGCGAAACGTATCTACATCGAATTAGACGCACCAGTAGATTCGGTAAGTGTGACTCATTCTTGTGATCCTATAGATTGTATTTCTTCCCACTTCTTTAACAGAACGGAATCACCATCAACCTAGTGGGCAGTGATCGAAGCATGATGATTTGCAGATCAATCGAAAAACACTTCCGGAAAAAGATTCAGTTGCTAGACGCGGAGAACTCGGACGAAATTGAAAAGATCGCACCGTAAAGTGTTTTCGACCAGCTACTGGTGAAAGGCGTAGGAGCTTTTTTGGGTCATACTTTTTTGGGTCATACTAATTCTGAATTTATAATTTTATTATGTTTTTAATTTTTTTTTCTTCCTTGACCTGACATAAGGTATACAAATGTAACCAACAGGGTATCGTAAGCTAATAAATTCACAAATACGATTTATCTCTACCCAGTTCTATCCAAACATTTGAAAAGGGTCTAACTGCAAAATGTAACAAATTGAAATTTCATGTTTTCCATTAACAAATATCTACCCGAGCACGTATATAACGCAACATTTGATTATGCAGAATTTTGATAGCGATTTTACAACAATTTATAAAAGGGCCTAATTGATTTTTATAACCGAACTGATTATGAAAGGACCTAACTGATTGAAAAGTGCCTAACTAGCAATACACTCGTTTCAAATGGATTATAACGTATTATTGTATTATGACTGATTGTAAAAGGCTTATAACATCTTTTCCATAATTTACATACAGGGTCAATCTGACCATCAAATTAGAATTCAGTTAATTCGTCTAACTTTCGGTGTAATATCAGACTTGAGGTGTAATATTTGACTTGAGGTATTCTGCCGCTAGAAGCAAAACTGTCCCATGTACTATGGGAATCCCTATACACGTGGGACAATTATGCTTCTTGCGGCAGTAATACAAGTAGTAGCAATATGCGCAATTCCTTAAACCTCTAATGTTTCATGCAATAAGAATTACCACGAATTACTTATGGCAATAAATTTGAATTACGATTCTCACAATTGTTATACCAAAAATAGGTTTGTATTCGTACTGATTGTTGGTAGCATTCCCTGAGACTTCCAGAACCTTTAGTAGTAGCCATTGTTATCATAATCGATTTTTAACGTCAGCCAAAGTTTAAAGCCTAGGGTTTGGTTCGACCTGAAACCGATTGAGTCGGAGTCGGTTGTTATATTTGCGTTATATTTCCGGATTCCGAAACGTGTTTCGAAAGGTAGTTCCCCGGTAAAGGCGGCCAAGGCCATCAGATTTGCGGACAATTACAATAGATTTGGTTTGAGCGAATTTCGATCATTTCCCTGGGTCTTCTAGAACCGGTAGAAGCAGCCAATTTAGATAGAAAATGGCCAGCCAATGATTTAAATTTCCGATTGCAGGAATTGTGCTGTCTAAATTGGTCAGACTGAACTTCCCCAAGACATCCGCAACCGTCATAAATAAGCATTATGATTAATCATGCTCGAAATATGATTCACGCTGAGTACGTCACTTCCCTGAGAGCTTCATGAATGGCAAATAGGTTTACAATTGTTACCGATTTCATACACATCCGTGATGAACTAATAAAATACATCATTTAAAACATTTAAATGACAACAGAAATATAAAAAAGAAATAAACAAACAACAGCTGATGTCGTTTTCCAGTTATCAAAAGCGACATCTAACAGCAAACACACAGACTAGTTTTCGCGAGCAAATGTCAAAATTACGCACGGAATAAGGAAAAATATTTCGCGACCTCATTTCGCAAGAGGTGCATACTAAGCTTTAGGCGTAACGTCCGGTAACGCATCAATGCAAATATTTGATGAAAAGAGTTTGTTAAACAGTTGATCTCGTGTACTGGCCTTGTCAAATTTGTTTGTCAAACACGTTTATGTGATCAAATTTTGCTTCATCAAATATTTCACGTTATGACAAACAGTGTACTGCTAGGGGCAGATCACTTGTGATGCATTTTTAAAAATCAGCGAAATTAAATGCATTTATTTCCATCAAAATAGAAATTCATAATGTATTTTGCGTTGCGTGCAATTTTGTTTGCGTTGCGTGTAAGACGTCAAAACCCTATACAGAAAAACTAGCCCTACATTTAACAAAACGTCGAACAAAGTGGATCAGCGTAGGACGTTTGTTAAACAAACTTTTCTGTGAGGGAATGCAAAGCTGATGCAAAAATGGAAATTAAATGCATTTTTGCTAATTTGATGCAAATTTGTTATACATTCTTAGAGTGATCTGCCCCTAGGTATCACTGCTAGTATCACCCTTTTCAAGAAAAAGCGTTGATTTCTTAGTTCTCAGTCGCGTTGGAAATTTGAGTAAAGTATAAAATTCAAATCGATTCAAAAAAAAATTTCAATTTTTTTGGCTAAAAACAATATATCTCGACAAACATATGATTACGGCCTAAAAGCCAACTGTCACAATCCACTTTGAATGGAAATTCTGAAAAAACCGTTACACGCCAATTACAGATGTTGGTAGTAAACGAAAGAGAAAAGTTTTCTCTTTCATAAACTGTTGTGAACTGTGTTCGACTAGTAACGGTTTGTCTGGAATTTGGAATGGAAATTCAAAGTGGATTTTGACAGCTGGCTTTTAGGCCGTAATCATATGTTTGTCGAGATATAACCCCTTTCGGAAAATTCAGTTTTCCCACCACAATATAGATATTTTATCAACAGAGCATTAACAATAATTCGTTGGTATGTCTATTTTATGGGCCATTTTTTCGCTTTCCCATTGATTTGGTTTGAGATTTCTAGCACTGATGTTGTCCTATACTGATTTGAGCGATTTTCTGAGTCCTGCCACTATCCCATGTAGTATGTGTTATCAAAAACATCGCGAAGCATCAAGTTCTAAATGTTCTCAAACGATATAATATCCGAAGAGTGAAAAGCGTTATAAGAAATGTCTCATCACACTGTTGGGTGGATTACAAACGTTTTGCCTTTCTCATATAAAGAAAGGCTATGCAATCACTGTAAAAATTGACTTTTTAACCGAGGCCCGGAGGGCCGAGTGTCATACACCATTCGATTCAGTTCGTCGAGATCGGCAAATGTCTGTGTGTATGTGTGTGTGTATGTGTGTGTCATTTAAACTCACACAATTTTCTCAGAGATGGCTGAACCGAATTTCGCAAACTTAGTTTCATCTGAAAGGTATAAAGCTCCCATAAGCTGGTATTGAATTTTTAGTTGATCCGACTTCCGGTTCCGGAGTTACGGGTGTGAAGAGTGCGGTCACACAGCAAATTCCAATATAAACTGGTACCACCATGCAGGGTTGCCAAAATTAAATCTGTATTTTTATCCTAAAAAATCTTTTCATCTGTATTTACTCTTCGAAAAGTCTGTGTCGGTATCTGTAACGAATCAGTTGACTTATTTAACATTTTGGTGGATTATCTATCGTAGATATTAATTCCTGTGATTTAAATGAGTCAAGCAAGGACCTTTTCGCCATAAAAACACTACAAATCGTTCTGATATTTTGCATCCAGAAACTTGAACTTTACCGATGTGCACAATGGAAAAATAATTTTCATCTTCATTTAATGACTTTTGTTGATATATAATGTTACATACATTAAGTCGACCAATGTAGCTGTCGAATTTTCGGACAAAAAATTGAGAATTAACAAAGTCACAGAGCATTACAATTAACGTTTCCGGAAGTAGACTTCAGCCAGGCGTTTGCTGGGTGCTAACCTGAGTCTATTACAAACCTTTACCTTTCAGAATGAGCGACCACTCTCAAAAGTGAAGATTATTTAATTAGGCTATGCACGCGGACGAAGTCGACATAAATAATGACTTTCACTGTGAGCCGGGTTAACCAACACTGCCATTAAACTGTGAAGCAATGTTTGTCAACACGGCTGACAGTAAAAGTCATTTTTAAGTCGACTTTGTCAGCGTGCGCAGCCTATTTAGAGGGCTAAGCTGAGAGAGACACAGAGGAAGTATTAGTGAAACTAAGAAAATATTTCTAAAATAGGATTGGTAACATCACTTCTCAAAAATCTGTATATCTGTACATACATGCAAGAATCTGTATATCTGCACATACCGATTCTTGGTCTGAAAATGGCTGAAAAATCTGTATAAATACAGATTATTCTGTGTTTTTGGTAACCCTGCCACCATGATGTTCAAATGATGTAAAACATATCAAAGTTGATGTAACATTTCTCTAGTTTGCGGGCCTGGATCACTAATGATCAATTAAAGCAGCTTTGACCACATTGACCACCTATGACGATTCATGACGCCCCCGGGGAACCCGCCAAGTTCCTAAGCTAATGTCACACCCATTCCCCAACGAATTCTCTACCGATTTTTACAAATTTGATTTCAAATGAAAGATACAGTAATACCGTTGACCGCTGCTGAATTTCATTCGGTTCTGACTCTTGCTTCCGGAGTTACAGGGGCGTTAGTAAGGATACACTGGAATTTCCCATATAAATCGGTACAATCGTAATACCTCAGAGGCTAAAAACTATTGAAATGGTCACCAAATTACTTCTAATCGCAGATCTAGATCACTGATTGCCAATCAAACATTCTTTGAATATATTGTCCAATATCGACGATTCCGGAAGTCCGGAATTCCAGGCATATTCCACAATTAAAGTCACATCAGTTCTTCGGTGATGACTGAACCGATTTTCTCAAACCAAGTCTCAAATGGAAGGCAAAATATGCAGTTGAGTATTGCGTCGTCGCCCCTCCCCCCGCCTTGCCCTTACACCTCCCTCCTTCATCACTCCCCTCCCCTTGGACCACCCTCACGCCCGCATTTTCTTTATCCACCCCGTATACCGAAATAAGATGAAGGATTTCTGACGCATCCTCCACTCCCACTCTACTAACCCCCCATTCCCTCCACTTTCAAACCGGAATAGGTTGCAAAATATAATCACATGAAGATAACATTGAACTCATGCTGATTAACCTAATTAAATATTATTCTTTTGCCTTTCTCATATAGAAAGATTATACAATTGCTCCAAAAACCGACTTTCTAACCGAGGCCCGGAGGGCCGAGTCTCATATAACATTCGACTCAGTTCGCCGAGATCGCAAAATATCTGTGTGTATGTATGTGAGTATGTATGTGTATGTGTGTATGTATGTGTGTATGTATGTGTGTATGTATGTATGTATGTATGTATGTATGTATGTATGTATGTATGTATGTTTTTTTTTTTTTTTTTTGAGAGCAGTAAAAAAATTTTCAGAAAAACCCTGAGTGAGGAAAAATGTACAAAAACCCCATTGTCAGGGAACGGGTTTGGGCTGCCATCACCCGACCCGCTAAAAACCACTGCTCTTGCCCAGAACCTGATTCCTCCCCGGCACTACCTTACGGCATTACTTCGGGGAGGGGTTTTTATGTGCATAGCACGCACTCTAATTCAACTACTTCCTAGTTCGTTTCTTCCGTAGGGTGACAGCCCCACTCCTCTCCACACCACCAATTCTCTACCATCCACACAGACTGGCAAGCTCTGCATGGCAGTCGGAAAGCTGGCTGTGAGTCGAGGCTTAGTACTCCTCCCCTACGAGTACAGTCTGAGCGGCAAACTTCTGACTGTCTAATTCACCGAGCCCTGCGGCTCGCTTGTGCCGGTTAGCACCGCAACTCCCTTCTCGCACCATTCAACGCCGTTTACTCTTTGAGCACCAGACTTGTTCGCGAACTACTCGGTCTAGTCCCCGACGATGGACCTAGCCTACTCCGACGGGGAATTCCCCGGCGAGAGAAGTTCTCCCGAAACCGAGCCAACCAACCAGATGTCGAGGTCAGTTCGGCGATTCCGGTGGAGCAGAGCGTCCGGTTCGCTGATGCCCCGACGACCTGCGACTGGTGGTATTTCGTCGCGGTCTACTCAGTCTAGTCCCCGGCGGTGGATCTAGCTTACGCCGACGGAGAGTTCCCCGGCGAAGGAGGCTCCCCCGGTACCGATTCTTCTTTTGTTTTAGCACCACAATTTCATGAGCTCTTTGGCTTCCTCTCGTTCCGTTTCGCCCGATCTACTCGATCTAGTCCCCGGCGGTGGATCTAGCCTACTCAACGGGCCATACAGTAGGTGCTGAGGTCTATCCGGCGATTCCGGTTGGAGCGTAACTTCCGGTTCACCGGCGCCCCAACGACCCACTGCTAGCTCTGCGACGCGGTCTACTCGGTCCAATCCCCGGCGGTGGATATAGCCTACTCACGAGCTACCCGGAAGGATGTCGAGGTCGGTTCAGCGATTCCGGTGAAGCTTGACGTCCGGTTCCCATGCGCCCCGACGACCCAACTCGGTGCTACATCACGCACTACTCAACTGGTCCCCGGCGGTGGACCTAGTCTACACGGTTGGAGAGTTCCCCGGCGGCGGAATTTCTCTCGAAACCCGATTTGCGGTTTCTTGTTGGTCTCTACGCCACTTCCTCTGCAACTCGGAGAGTATGCTCGAGACCACTCTGTTGACAGCGTCCCAGGTATGTTCGTCACGGCACATCTCTTCGACGATATTGTCCGCTGTCATACCAGGTATACCCCTACGAACTTCTTCGAATCTAGGGCATTCGAAGACCACGTGTTCCGGTGTCTCCTGCACGGTCGCACAACCCGGGCAAAGGGGTGACGAAGCATGTCCAAACCGATGCAAGTACTTCCGGAAGCATCCGTGCCCGGACAAAAACTGCGTCAAATGGAAGTTCACCTCTCCATGCTTCCTATGTACCCAGGCCGATACATTTGGGATGAGTCGGTGGGTCCACCTTCCTTTCTCCGCGTTGTCCCACTCCTGTTGCCATTTAGCCAACGAGTCCGCTCGAACCTGTCTCCTAGCGTTACGTGCATTTCTCCGCTGATAGCATTCCACGTCCTCCGCCAGGGTAATGCAGATGGGGATCATCCCGGCGATAACGCATACTGCCTCCGACGATATTGTTCTGTAGGCACTCGCGACTCGTACGGCCATCAGTCGGAATGTCCTGTTTAGCTTTTCACGGTTCCGCTTGGTTTTCAGCGCAGCACTCCAGGCAGGAACCCCATATCGGAGTATCGATGACGAAACAGTAGATAGCAGACGTCTCGTGCTGCTTCTCGGACCGCCGACGTTTGGCATGATTCTCGCTATTGCGTTCGTTGCCTTCGCCGACTTTTCACAGGCGTAATCAACGTGGTTGTTGAAGCTCAACCGGTCGTCGATTATAACTCCCAATTGCTTCAATGCACGTTTCGATGCAATCACGTGCCCTCCGACGTCGATCTGCATCCGTTGGACCGATCTGCAGTTACTGACCAACAACACCTCCGTCTTGTGGTGAGCTATTTGCAGCTTAACCCCGTTCATCCAGCTCTCGATCGCGTCTATTGTCTCCGTCACCGACACCTCCACTTCTTCAAGTGTCTCACCCATCACCGTTAGTGACACGTCGTCCGCGAAACCTACGATTTTCACTTTCCTAGGCAGCTGCAGCGTTAACACCCCATCGTACATCCCGTTCCAAAGGGTTGGACCGAGAATGGAGCCCTGAGGAACGCCCGCTGTGACACGCAATGACTTCTGTCCTTCGCTCGTCTCGTACAGTAGCACTCTGCTCTGAAAGTAGCTCTTCAGGATCTGGCACAGATAGTCGGGAACCCTCATTCTATGCAGCGCTGCAGCAATGGCTTCCCAGCTGGCACTGTTGAACGCGTTCTTCACATCTATCGTGACCACAGCGCAGTATCGGTCTTCTCTTCGCTTCTGTTTAGATGACTTCTCGGCACTCTCGAGCACTATCCGAATTGCATCCACTGTCGATGCTCCTTTGCGGAAACCAAACTGCATCTTGGATCGTCCGCGCTCACCTTCCGTGAATTTCGTCAACCTGTTAAGAATGATCCTTTCCAGGAGTTTTCCGAGTGTATCCAGCAGGCATATGGGTCTGTACGAGGTCGGGTCGCCAGGTGGCTTCCCTGGCTTCGGCAGCAACACCAGCTTCTGGACCTTCCACATTTCGGGGAAGTTGCCTTCATTTAGGCACTTCTGCATCACTATCCTGAACATGTCCGGATATGCCAGGATCGCAGCTTTCAGTACCACGTTTGGTATTCCATCCGGACCAGGGGCTTTCTTTGGTTTTAGGCGCTTCGATGCTTCTACTAGCTCGTCGTTAGTCACTTGCCGATCCATGTTTGTTCCTTCTTCCTCGCCGTGCGGTGACGGTGGCCATATAGTTGGATCGTGCTTCGGGAAAAGACCCTCGACGATTATCTTCAGCTTGCTCGGACACATTTCGACTGGCGTCGTTGGACCCTTCATTTTCGCCATCACGACTCGGTATGCGTCACCCCAGGGATTGGCGTCTACTTCTCGGCATAGCTCCTTGTGGCACTCTGACTTGCTAAGTCTGATCTCCCGTTTTAGAGCGGCCCTAGCTTCCCGAAACGATGCCTTATGCTCTTCTCTATCTGGTTCCGACCTTGCTCTTTGGGCCCGCCTTCTGGCTCTGAGACAAGCAGCGCGTAACGTACTAAGCGTCTCGTTCCACCAGTAAGCTGGACGCCGTTTGTTGCGTGGTTCCAGTTTTCGCGGCATTGTGGCGTCACAAGCCGCCACAATCCTTCTTGTTAGGTCAGCCGCATCCACGTTCTCGGTCCCGCCGTTCGGCCGAAGTGCCTCAACAAAGAGGTCTTTGTTGAAGGCTTTCGTCTTCCACTTTCGTTCGCCGGTCACCCTTCTCTGTACTGCCGCGGGGTTCCGTTGGCCGATACGGTAGCGAATCTCCTGGTGGTCACTATGCGTATACGTTTCGCATACTCTCCAATTCATGTTCGCCGTCAATGAGGGACTACAGAATGTGACGTCTATGATGGACTCCCTCCCGTCTCTCCGAAATGTACTAACAGAGCCTTCATTGCACAATCGTACGTCTAACTTCGCTAGAGCTTCCTGCAGGATACACCCTCTTGTGTTGGTTACTCTACTGCCCCATTCCACAGCCCAGGCGTTGAAGTCACCACCAATGACTACCGGCTTCCGATCGATCAACTGCTCGGTTAACTGCTCCAGCATTAGGCTGAACTGCTCTACTGTCCACCTTGGGGGAGCGTAACAGCTACATACGAAGATGCCGTTGATTTTGGCTATCACGAAACCCTCATAGGAACGTTCTACCACTTCTTGGATAGGGAATCTTCCCATTACTTGTATCGCTGCGGTTCCTGATCTATCCGCCACCCAGTTACCGTTATTAGGGGGGACTTGATAAGGCTCTGCGATCAAAGCGACATCGCACATAGTTTCTGTCGTAGACTGCCACAACAGTTGCTGTGCGGTATCACAGTGATTCAGGTTTATCTGGGTCATCTCCATCACCGTTGGCCTGCAGTCGCCTTCTTGTACGCTGGGCATTTAAAGCCACCCGTCTGATGGTCGTTTCCTTCCGCTGGGGTGCAAAGCAAGCACTTCGGCCTCTGCGTGCAGTCTCCCGCAAGATGGCCCGTCTCTCCGCATTTCCAGCACATCCCGGATCTGTCCGGGCCTTTGCAAGCCCCTGCTAAATGTCCAAAGCCTAAACATTTGAAGCATTTCTCTGCTTGTTTGTTTACTCGTGGGGCGGCTCTCAGTAGGCATCTCGACCATCCAACTGTAACCTTACCTACCTCCAGTGCCTTGTCTGCAGTGGTTACCGGTAAACGTATCATCTCCGTATCCCTTCCTTAACCGGATCGTCATGTGCACCTCGCCCAGTTTGCACTGCTGCTTCATAGCACCTCTCAGCTCGTCTTCCGTCGTTATTTCGTCGAGGTCTTTGCACACGATTACCATCTCCGGGCTTAAGGCTTTAACTTCTGCCTTTCCGCCCATTGATTTAGTGATAGTCTCCTGCAAGGCAGAGCTACTAGTCGTAGTATTCTTCTTAAGCTCGAGGAGCATCTCATTTTTTTGGGTACGCCTGACTCTTAACACGTTTTCCCCCAAATCTTTCAGCTCCGGGTCCTCTCTGACCTTTTTGAGCAGTGCTGCGTACGTAGTCTCGTCATTTGCTTTGACGAGCACGGCTTCTCCCTTAGGCGCCTTCTGACGAGCCGAGGGTTCTGATTTCCTCTTCTGCTCCTCTTTTCGCTCCTCCTTCTTTTTTTGCTGTTTCCCGCGTTTCTCCTTCCGACCTACAACGGTGCTCCAGCTTTCACCCTGTAAGGTGGCGTCCTTTTCTTCGGCAGCAACAGCATCCTCGAGCGTCTGCCTCTTTGACCCGCCTGGTCTTTCTTCTCCTGGTGAGGATCTTGTCCTCTTTGGAGTTATGGGAACTGGCGTGTTCTCCACTCCAATCTGCCTCTCCTTACCCTGTTTCGGAGGGGCTAGGAGGATAGTGGCCTTAGCCGACGCGGATGCTCGCTCAGCTGAATCTGCCCTCTGCGTTGCCGTATCGTACTCTTTCACGGCAGACAGTAGCGCCTTCCGGATTTTGATGACCATCTCCTTAATGTCTTTGTGGACATTGTTTCTCATGTCCACGAACTTGTGGAGCTCCTCCACCAAGTGCCTCGCTACCACTACCTTTGGCGTTTGTGGGGTGTAGCTCCTTCCGCTCTGCTCCGGCTGTTTTTGTTGCTGCTGTTGCTGTTGCTTCGGCTTCCCCTCCTCCTGCTCTTGCTGGGTGACTTCAGCTACTATTGGTGGTGGTGACCTCACCAACCCACCTCTGGCAAACGGATTTGCCGTGCCTGCTCCATTTATATCGGTTGCTTGTTGTTTCTCCATTTTATTTTATTGGGTCCCAACTCCGGGCCGCTATCTCCACTCGCTGCACATAGTCGCCTCTCGCGATCCCATGATTATCTATGCTGCCGAAAAGCAGCAGTGAGGTCATGCAAGGGTTGACACCATCTCTCATGGGGAGTAGTGTTCAGAGCCGGATCGGCGTAAATCGGGAATGCTTCAACCGAACCTAGTACCACCAACCAAATGATGGCGAGTTTCGAACGTACCCGGAGACCTGCCAGGGTTTTGTTGGAACGGAGGCAGCCATGCTGTTAGCCCACTCGCCATTTCGATATATGTATGTATGTATGTATGTATGTATGTATGTATGTATGTATGTATGTATGTATGTATGTATGTATGTATGTATGTATGTATGTATGTATGTATGTATGTATGTATGTATGTATGTATGTATGTATGTATGTATGTATGTATGTATGTATGTATGTATGTATGTATGTATGTATGTATGTATGTATGTATGTATGTATGTATGTATGTATGTATGTATGTATGTATGTATGTATGTATGTATGTATGTATGTATGTATGTATGTATGTATGTATGTATGTATGTATGTATGTATGTATGTATGTATGTATGTATGTATGTATGTATGTATGTATGTATGTATGTATGTATTTATGTATGTATGTATGTATGTATGTATGTATATATGTATGTATGTATGTATGTATGTATGTATGTATGTATGTATGTATGTATGTATGTATGTATGTATGTATGTATGTATGTATGTATGTATGTATGTATGTATGTATGTATGTATGTATGTATGTATGTATGTATGTATGTATGTATGTATGTATGTATGTATGTATGTATGTATGTATGTATGTATGTATGTATGTATGTATATATGTATGTATGTATGTATGTATGTATGTATGTATGTATGTATGTATGTATGTATGTATGTATGTATGTATGTATGTATGTATGTATGTATGTATGTATGTATGTATGTATGTATGTATGTATGTATGTATGTATGTATGTATGTATGTATGTATGTATGTATGTATGTATGTATGTATGTATGTATGTATGTATGTATGTATGTATGTATGTATTTATGTATGTATGTATGTATGTATGTATGTATATATGTATGTATGTATGTATGTATGTATGTATGTATGTATGTATGTATGTATGTATGTATGTATGTATGTATGTATGTATGTATGTATGTATGTATGTATGTATGTATGTATGTATGTATGTATGTATGTATGTATGTATGTATGTATGTATGTATGTATGTATGTATGTATGTATGTATGTATGTATGTATGTATGTATGTATGTATGTATGTATGTATGTATGTATGTATGTATGTATGTATGTATGTATGTATGTATGTATGTATGTATGTATGTATGTATGTATGTATGTATGTATGTATGTATGTATGTATGTATGTATGTATGTATGTATGTATGTATGTATGTATGTATGTATGTATGTATGTATGTATGTATGTATGTATGTATGTATGTATGTATCGGTTTCTCGGAGATGGCTGAACCGATTTTTACAAACTAAGATTCAAATGAAAGGGATAATATTCCCATAGGTTGATATTGAATTTCATTTTCAACCGACATCTTGTTCCGGATAACGAGTTGAAGAGTATGGTTCCAAACAAAATTTGCTGATTTGTCCACATCGGTTTCTCGGAATTTTCTGATTTTGACAAAATTGATTTTAAATGAAAGGTCCATCAGCTGCTGTTGAATTTTCTGTGGATCCGAGTTCTGGTTCCTGAATTACAGGGTTATACGTACGATCACGCAGCAAATCCCGATTCTAACGAATTCTGCGATGAATGTAAAAAGGTGGAATTTTTTCCAAAATGTAAACACAACTGTTGAATTTGTAGATCTAGGTCACCATTAGTCATTCAAAGTCTCTTTGGCCACACTGGTCACCATCGATGGATCCGGAAGCATCCAAATTCAGAATAACGGTTATATTGGTTTCTCGAAAATAGCTAGACCGATTTGATCAACTTAGTCTCAAATGAAAGGTGTTGCGTCCCCGGAAACTGATATTAAATTCCATCTCCATCCGACTTCCGGCTCCGGAGTTACGGGTTGTGGAGTGCGATCACATAGAAAACTCCGATTCAAACCGATACCGCGATGAATGCAAAAAGGTGCTTTTATATACACTTACTAAGTGTAATAAGAATGAAAAACATTTCCATAATGTTATATTGTACGAACCAGCTATTAAATCATAGTTTGGAGAAATGAAAAAGGCACAATTGCACCGCTAGGTGGATTAAAACAGGTTTTTATACATAGGTTTTGTATAGGAAATTTCATTTCGCAAGAGGTGCATACCCGAATAGAAATGTACAGTAACAAAACCATGATTTTAACTGTGTCAGTACAGTAATTTTATAATTATTTACAGTAAATTTTAGTGTTATGCTACCTAGGGGCAGATCACTCTAAGAATGTATAACAAATTTGCATCAAATTAGAAAAAATGCATTTAATTTCCATTTTTGCACAGAGAACAGACATCCATGATCGAAGAAAAATATTTAAAAAACGTGTGTAAACATTTGAATTAATATATTAAAAACACTAGCGCCATCACACCAACCTATCCCAACTATCCGTCAAATCGATTCCGGAACCGGTTCGAAATCCAGGATGGATTCTGCATGGAATCTAGCTAAAAGAAAACAACCGATTCCGACTCTATCGGTTGACGCATTTGAGCTGGAATTCATGCTGGAAGTCCAAATCGGTTCCGGACTAGTTTGACCGGGTAGAGGAATAACCGGTGTCAATTCTGTCGCACTCAGTCACAAAAAACATGACGACAGTAGCGCACCTGGTTTAGATATCCAAACTACCTTCGAAACCGTTAGAGATATTACACAAGTTGAATGCTGAAGATGGTCGTCTGTTCTCTGTGATTTTTGCATCAGCTTTGCACTCCCTCGCAGAAAAGTTTAACAAACGTCCTACGCTGATCCACTTTGTTCGACGTTTTGTTAAATGTTTTCCTGTAGGGTTTTGACGTCTTACACGTAACGAAAACAAAATTGCACGCAACGCAAAATACATTATGAATTTCTATTTTGATGGAAATAAATGCATTTAATTTCGCTGATTTTTAAAAATGCATCACAAGTGATCTGCCCCTAGTATGCTACAATACAAAAACAATAAACTTTAACGTTTTTACAGTAAATTTCATTGTAAAATAGATTTTTACAGTGAAAAAGGGGGGGGGGGTGGTTATGTATCTTAACATTAAAAAAAATCAATTTTTCTCCACACATTTTTTTCTCGAGAACAGTAAAATTTAATGTGAATGCACTGTATCAGTTTTTTGCTGAACAGTGAAATTTATTGTTACATGAAATTTTATTGTAAATCTAATGTGAGAATTCGGCATCGAACAATGTTGAAACAGTAATAACTATAATATTTATTGTTTTATTATTGTTTGTAGGGTAAATGCTATTGTAAAATTCTATCCGGGTACTTATAGCTTTACATGGGATTCCAGTGTTTTCTTCCTAAAATACCTAGTTAAACTCATTCCGGAACCGGTTCGGATTTCTGAATGGACCCTCTAAGAACGGTTGGTTTCAAAATCGTCCAATGAAGGACGTTCGTTGGACCAATTTGGACAACGTCCAGAAAACCGTTCAACGAACGTCCATCATTCGACCCGTGTTGAACGATTTTGAAACAATTTTTTGGACGTCTCAGTGGGGAGTCATTATGGTTCCAAATCAAATGCAACAACCGATTCCGACTCAGAATCGGTTGTTGCATTTGATTTGGTATCCATACTGACTCCATTCAGGATTCCGAATCAAATTCCGAATGGTTTGACCGGGTAAGAGGTGCCAGTTTTCCGGCTTTTGTGTCCGCCTAATGTGGTTTTTGTTTGAGGCGAAACTGAGTCAGTTCCTAACCCCAACTGCTGTCAAAATGTATGAACTGACAACGGTTGGGGTTGGAACCTGACTCAGTTTCAGGTTCAAGCAAAATTAGGGACGTTGCGATACTTTCGATACTAGTACGGAATCGATACTTCTGTTTCCGATGCTCGATTTTTTGGTATCGATACTTTAATCACGATACTTTACTGATATCGATACAATCTTCACGATATCGAAAAGAATCGAATGAACCAGTAGTTGGAAGTATTCGATTCGGAATTATGAACGATTTTGGAATTATTTTCGAGTGGAATGTGATAACCTATTCAGGCTAAACCATCGCGGAGTCGGTTGTTACATTTGAGTTGCTACAATAACTGGAGCACCAATCGCATTTGATTAAAACATCGATTCCGAACATTGCCCATTATTTGACAGTCCATGAGACTTTCTGATCAGCCAAATTATTTATTGTTTATCTTTTCTGACATTCGACGTCTGACATAATCGTCGACTGGATCCAACATCAAACGAATCAGATCAATAAAATATATTTGTCGAATGGGTTTTTCTGTTCCCAGGAGCAGAGCAAAACGTTAACTGACAAAACCCACTACTGAATTTCTAAACAACGGTTTGCAGATTACCTAATTCAGGGAATTAAGCTACTGTAAAAGCACAGACTAACAGACATAACACTCGAAAACAATGCTTCGCCCGCTTTAACGGTCATTTTAAATATATTTGTAGTTGGGACTGTGCCCACATTTGAAATTATGGCGCCACTGACCTATGAACAAGCAGATGGGGGATAGACCACTAGTGAAAAATTGTTCCCAAACCTGAGGGGTAACCCATCAGCAAATGAGTGTTTGGGACTGTGCATAAAAGGTGGAGCTAGTGTTCTGGGAAAATTGCCGGATCGATGTTTTTATGGGAATTCCCTCATAGTGTTATGTCTGTTAGTCTGTGGTAAAAGTGCGGAATCGAATGGCGATACTTTCAAGTATCGATACTGCGACTACGATTATATCGAAAGTATCAGTATACCCAGTGCAACGAAAATCGTGCGCGTCGTGCTCCAATATGGCGTTTGTATTTGACGTTCCCATTCCGAGCCACTAGAGTGAAAGAGAGAGCTTTTTGATTTGCGTTTGTGCTGATCGAATATTTTCTTTCTCGCTCATTGAGTGTGCGTATTTTATCAGTTTTGCATAGTCACCGCGCGGATGCACTGCGTTTTTTTTGTTCTTCGCTTTCCTAGTAAGGAAAAAAATTTTCAGCTGTCCAGGCTGTGTTTAATCGGTTTTGTTACGGCTCGGCTACGGATATTCCCCCACGCAAAAGTTAATTTCGCGTTCTATCGCACGGTGATGTCTTTCTAGCCGTAATTTTCATTAAAAAAAAATAGCGGTGAAAAAAATGGAGCTGGACGATGTCGAAGATATCCGCTACGGAAGAATAATGGATTTTTGTGAATTGGTAACAAAATTTAGGCCTGCAATGATTATATCTGGTGTTAGTGATTAGTTGGACATTGTCGGATCAATCGACCGTGCATTTACGCTAGGTGCGTCAAGTGATTTAATCAGTAATCAAATCTGCAGAAGAATATAATTTTGCGTTGTGTGCCCGTTTCCCCGTTACGAGAGTAGCTACTTTTTCTGCAAACATCAATTGGAAGTAAAATGAACGAACTGTTTATTTTGTAGTACGTCTCTTGGTTCAGGTTAAGTTGGTCGATCTTAATTCCTCAGAAACCTGAACAATTACGTTACCGTCATAAATTACGAAAGTCAGCAGATCGTTAAAACTTTAAGAAGTATTATTCCGAAGTGTCTCGCACAAATTAAACCTTAACCAATTTGATCGGCGAATATGCACTAATTCGCAGCATCGCTGTATATACTTTGTAAACAAAACATTTTATATCAGAACATCACCATTCATTTGAACAAACCACTGAGTCTGCAGCAACGACATACAGTTGAAGCTGATAACCTGGGAGATAACATGGTCGATGAAGTATTCTCGAAGAACAGGCACTACCTGTACATTACATGTTGCAATGGAGGTATAGTACAACGTCTTCAACAATGTTTACATCGTCTTTATCAGCTACATGTCTGTAAACGTAAGGAATCACTAATCTCAATATTTCATAATTATACATCTAAGTTTTTTTTAGGAATTGAACCAAGAATTGAAAGCTGATTGAAATGAAGAGCTATGTACTACCATTTCAAATGCAGACCTATGTACTGACATACATCGTGTCGCTGGAGTGAGTACTTTATTTTTTATTTGCCTAATTTTATATTGCACATCTAGTGATAAAATCAATACTTTATTGTTCAAAAATAAGTAATTTGTGATACATTAAACCGACCATTAACAGATGAAAATGATAAAAGTATGTAAAATCGCGTAATTCCCCCAATTCTAACCATTATCTATTGTACGGTTTGCTGGACAAGTTTAGCTAGTCCTATTGTGTATTATTGTACTGTGATGGCGGATGGTATTTACAATGCGTTGAGAGCAAGCCAGATCATCAAGTGTGTTCCAAAAGCGAGCATCCCGGAAAATCCGTCCGAATCTAGCTCCTGTATGAAAATAAGTAATTGTAATTTGTTTATTGAGGGTTTTAACCAGATGGTCATTCACCCGTACATATGAAACTATGTATCCATCTCAGGAATTTAATGTACCTTAAGCCTAACCTACAATTGCTATGCTTATTTTTAATCTTGGGTTTCATTCGATAACTATGGTATAATTTATATAATTTAACAAGGAGAAACATAGTTACATAGCGTAATAATTTGTAATTGTATTTGTAATTTATTGGCTCACGATATCCTGTAGCTTACATTTGTACACTTCATGTCAGATCAAGGAAAAAACTATACTATGACACATTCTTTCGTGACGTTCACAACGATTTGACGAATCTTCATTCGACAAATATGTTATAACTTTATCAAATGAACGCCTACAGCAAAACTTATAACAGATTCGGAAAGTAGACAAAATTTCACGAAATATTCACTCAACATAAACTGAATATACTGGAATTTGATGATTTGACTTTTATTGAAATGCGTTGAAAGTTCTAATTTGTGACGCGTCTAACGTCACGTTACATTCTCGGTTATAAAACAATCTTCTTCTAGTATATTCAGTTTATGTCGTTTGAATCTTTCGTGAAATTTTGTCCACTTTCTGAATCTGTAATAAGTTTTTATGTAGGCGTTCATTTGATAAAGTTATAATATATTTGTCGAATGAAGATTCGTCAAATCGTTGTAACGTCACGAAAAAATGTGCCCCATGCAGTTATATTAAGGTGCTATAGAGTTACTACTGCTTATTTCTATTAGTCTAGTCTAGTCTACACATGCACAGCGAATACATGTAGGGATCCTGCACTGATAACACTCCAAACGTTAATTCTATTTGTTTCAAACCACTTAAAATCCATATGAAGAAGAAATGCTAATGTTATCTCGCGCACACATACCTTCTATGTGTAAACTGTATAAACTATGTATGCACAAACAAAGTTATATGTGCGTATTGTTATAGAATCGGGTTTTATGCACCTTATAGTTATGAAATGTAAGATTAAGATTTCTTGTAAATACACACATTCCAAATTTAGTCGTCAATAAGTGTGGACGTGTTTTGCATTCGCTCCCGGTATCGCGCGCTAAAGTTTGTTTAATTTCAATTTGACCAAGCGCCTCGTGCTAAAGTTTGTTTTGTTTCAAGTGACCGAATTTTAAAAAAGTGCGAACGATGGACGCCTCTGAGGAATTCCACGAAGATCCGTCCGAAAATCTTTAAAATCGTGACCGACCATCTTAGATTCCGATGAAACTTTACACATTTCACCGGCATGGAAGACTAAATATTTTCCACAGGTAATAAGATTATTTTGACTCAAGAGAAACTTATCAAAAGGGCGTAAGCGTTCCCACGTGTATGAATTTCAAATTTTTATTGTTCGATTACCGTATTTTATACAGCAAAACTATCTGAGAATGAGTTACAGGGAATGAATACTTCTATCCGAAAAAAATATATACTGAAAAAAATGTTGTCATTTTTCAACAAAATAAAAATTTCTGTTAAAAAATTAAATTGCGAAAAAACCCATTTTTCAAAAATTTTATATTTTGTCAACAAAAATCTAAAGAGAAAGGAAACATTTTGAAGGTGATTGCATGATGGAGAAAAAATCGGTAAAAAAGTTTTTCTAACAATAACTTCAAACATGTTTTTACATTTCCTACTAATTGACATACAAAACTGTAATTTTATTACAGAATATAATTATAAGCATAATTTAAAATCAAAATACATTTAACAAAAATCTTCCAAAATGTGATAGTTTTCGAAATATTTGGAATTTTGCTCCATCAAAAACAATTAATTCGCGTAATTATGCTCTTTTTAAAAGTTATTCGCGTTACCCAATCATAAAATCTCAAAAATCTAATGTTTATCGTTTTAAAAACGTAAATGCAACTTTTTCAGTGTATTTGGATCATGGAGAAGCTTTCAATAAAAAAGTTTTCCAACAACAACTTTTGACATATTTTTATAATTTATACTATTTGCAGTCAAAAATACAATTTTCTTTTTGAATATAGTTCTATACGCCATTTTAAATCGAAATGCTCATAACAAAAAATTTCTGAAATGTAGTAGTTCTCGAGATATTTTAACTTTTGTTTTAACAACACAATTATTTTGTTTTATTACGGCCTTTTCATAAGTTATTCGCGTTTCTCCATCAACAATAATAGGTTTTTAAAAAGGCCCATAACCTTTCCTGCAATTTTTTCTTTGACATCAAGGCGATATTGTAAATCTTTTGAAAGTTACATGAAAGCAACCAAAATATGATTCAACTATATAGTTTAATCATCAGACCCTATGGTTAAATAATATTTTGGTTACTTTCATGTAGCTTTCAAATGGTTTACAATATTGCCTTGATGTCAAAGGAAAAGTTGTAGGAAAGTTGATGGGCCTTTTGAAAAACCTATTATTATTGATAGAGAAACGCGAATAACTTATGAAAAGGTCGTAATAAAACAAAATAATTGTGTTGTTAAAACAAACGCTAAAATATCTCGAGAAATATTACATTTCAGAAAATTTTTGTTATGAGCATTCCGATTTAAAAAGGCGTTTAGAATCATATTCAAAAAGAAAATTGTATTTTTGACTGCAAATAGTATGAATTATAAAAATATGTCAAAAGTTGTTGCTAAGAAAACTTTTTTATTGAAAGCTTCTCCATGCTCCAAATACACTGAAAAATTTGCTTTTACGTCTTTAAAACGATAAACATTAGATTTTTGACATTTTATGATGGGGTAACGCGAATAACTTTTGAAAAGAGCATAATTACAGGAATTAATTGTTTTTGATGGAGCAAAATTCCAAATATCTCGAAAACTATCGGATGTTGGAAGATTTTTGTTAAATACATTTTGATTTTAAATGATTCTTAGAATTATATTCAGTGATAAAATTACAATTTTGTATGTCAATTAGTATGAAATTTTAAAACATGTATGAAGTTAATGTTCGAAAAACTTTTTTACCGATAAGTTCTCCATCATGCAATCACATTCAAAATGTTTCTTTTCTCTTTAGGTTTTCGTAGACAAAATAGAAAAATTAAAAAATGGGGTTTTTCGCAATTTAAATTTTTAACATAAATTTTTTTTTTTTGAAAAATGACAACATTTTTTTCAGTGTATATTTTTTTTGGATAGAAGTATTTATACCCTGTAACTCGTTCTCAGATAGTTTTGCTGTATAAAATACAGTGAACGAACAAAAAAAAATTGAAATATCTACACGTAGAAACGTTTACGCTCTTTTGAAAAATTGCTCTTGCATCAAAATATTCTAATTGCCAGAGAATATCATGGAGATTCATACACCGAACACACCTGCAAAGTTTCGTTGGAATCTACGATGGTCATATTTTGCGGTCGGCCGGTTTCTCATGGAATCCCTCCTCTGCGGATTCGATTCTGTGGACGTGTGTTGGATGCCCAAGGAAGTATCATGCAGGCCTCATTGGAGTTACCGTGCAGCGGGGATCACTAAGGAGAAAGGACAGGAGATTGGTTGATGTCAACTCGTATATACTGCCATGCTGCGACTCGTGTCAGGAACTACTACATGGGAAAATTGATTTCAACGGACTCGCCGAGCAGAAAAAAACTTCTGGAAAAACAAATACGGGAGAATACTGAAGTGATTCATCAACTAACATTTCAGAAAAACAAGCCGGACGTAGTACATGAGGCGCTCGAAGGCCTAGAAATACTGCTCACCACTGTTAAACAAGAATTGATTGCAATCAACAAAAATAGTAGTCTAGCCGGCAGTGTTATTGCAATAAAAAACCTCGTTACCTCTCTGATTGACACAGCAATTAAGTCAACATCAGATAGTGTATACGAATCATTAAAAACAGTTACTTCGGAATTATCCGCTGATTTGCGTGACATGAACGCGGAAATAAGTCAGCTTAGTCAGCTGTCTTTAGACACAGCCAACAGCAATCCTATGAACCCAAATTCCACCCTAGGATACGAGATTCTCGACGAGTTGAAGTCGGTTTCAGCTGCCCTCAATGAAAACAAAAGCACCAGGCAACTACAGTCGTCACATGAATCAACGTTGCTGCCAGAAATTCTCAACGAAGTCAAATCGATGTCAGCATATTCGTCGCTGTTGTGCTATCTTATGACAAGCGCCATTTAGCTCATTTCGAGAAAAACGATTTTTAAAGTTTGAAATTGAATATCTTGAAACTTATAAATGGTATAAACAATTCAAAGAAGACAATTGATGCTTCTATCTATTCTTTATTAATCTCTCAAATATTATGAAGATCGGTTGACTATGTTGCGAGCTTTGACTATGAATGTAAACAAAAGTCGCACTCACACGTGTCATAGGTGTGTATAGATGACAAAATTTGTATGGCGTCATAATCGTGCATGGACAATTTTCCATGGAAAAAAATCATCAATTATTAACTTTTATTCATATCTTTGGTTGAATTTGGCCTACAAACAATCGGTGAGATGCATTTTAAAGGAAATGAGTCAGAGAATCTAGCAAAAATAGTTATTTTTGGTTACAGTGTTGCCAAATATGCTATATTTCCAGTTAAAAACTAAAACTATATTTTTCACACAATTCGTGTAATTTTGTTTTGAAAGTAATTATGCCATTGTGTTCTTTAGATAGTTTTACACATAAAACATTTTATATATCAAGATACCCTGAGTTAATCCCCAGACACAGTCATTTGAAGCAAAAAATTCAAAATTTCTCATCATGTTTTTGATATGTCTCAGTAACCAAGCAGAATATCAAAATTCTGAAAACGCCACTTTGTAGAGATTTTTAGACACGTGATGTGGCATATCTAACTCAGTTTACCCCAAAATGGCGTTTGTCATAAGATAGCACAACAGCGACGATATGTATATGCGAATAATAAGAGCGCGCAATTGCTATCGCCGAATGACTCACGCCCCAGTTTGGAAGTTGAACTAAATAACGATATTAACTCAGGATGGCGTTTCTTGGGCACGAAAAAAGTATGGAAAGCTGACTGGAGTGAGTACGATGCGCGAGAAATAAATCGATTGAATCAACAAAAACAGGCGGATAAGGCTAGAAAGCGTAAAAAGAAACAAATATTTAGAAACCGGAATACTAATATTAAAAACAACAACAACAATATTTTTCCACCTGATTGGAGACCCACTGCAACAATAAACGATCGTTATTATGGCCCGCCGGTCAATTTTTCCAATCGCAACTTCTTTAATCGTGCCAGTAGCTCCAGTCATAACCAAAACCGTCATCCCAATCATAGTGCAACACGAATCTTCTACCACCGGATAGAGTGCTTCTTGCAGCAGCCAAGGATCGTTTTTCCGGCCTATCTACAAATTATATTCCATCGATTCAATTTACAAGAGGCGAGATTTTGAATCCCTACCCAGCACGTGATACATCAAGATCATCGCAACAATTAAATGCAGTGAACACGGAATGTTCGCCATCATCATCACCATGTGAGGCATGCCGCTTTCAACATTCGTGTTTTCGGTAGTTTAGACACTTTCCTTAAAAGAAGAAAAAGACGAGTGTGCTGTTGAGCACAGTGTTTTCCAAGAATTAGGTAATGATGGTAAACTTTCAAATACAAAAAAGACTGCGACAGAATTATTAATGTATTGTCAAAATTTTAATAGGATGAAAAGTCCAGCAAAAATGGCAGAAATTTATAAACGTATATTAGGTTCGTCATATTTGGTTATATTAGGAACTGAAGCCAGCTGGGATGACAGCGTAAAAAGTGAAGAAATTTTCGGCAGTGGTTTTAACGTATTCAGAGACGACCGAAATCTTCACGAATCTCAAAAGAAGTCTGGTGGGGGAGTTCTTGTGGGTGTCTCGGCTCAATTTAATTCAGAAATTCTATTCACAGTGAAGTTTAAGGAATTTGAACATGTGTGGGTTAAAACATTGTCGACGAAATGCATGTTTTTGCCCCTGTATATTTCCCACCAGAGCATGCTAATATAACATCGTACGAAGCTTTTTTCCAAATTGCTGAACAAATTTTATCTGAACTCCCAGCAGAGGTTAAAGTTCACATTTACGGAGACTTTAACCAACGCAACGCAGATTTTATTCCGGACTCTGAAAACGAAGATATTTTAATCCCAGTCGTGGAAGAAAACGAAACATTGCAGTATATTTTCGACAAAACTGCTAGCATAGGACTAAATCAAATAAATCACGTAAAAATCGACAGAATTGCTATCTTGATCTTTTATTTACAAACAGTCATGAAGACTTCTGAATCTCTAACTCCTTTGTGGAAAAATGAAGCATTTCATACTGCTATTGAATTTTTCTTATTCATCCATGAAATTCAAAAACCCAGCGATTGTGACTTTGAGGAAGTCTTTGAATACCATAAAGCCAATTATGACAATATCAGGCGGAAGCTAAGTAGTGTCGACTGGCAAAATACCCTTAGAAATGAAGGAAATATTGTAACCGCTGTGGACGTATTTTACAAAATTCTTTTCAAGATAATTCATGAAGAGGTGCCTATTAAGAAAAAAAGACGACACGGCAACTCTTGTGAGCGTATGTGGTCCGGAATTCCACTAATCTCGTCTTTCATGGATGTGTCGAAGAAAACAGTAGATCAGAAGTATTTATGAAATGCACACGGTTGGGATAGTAAGAAGGATTAATATTTTGCGCCAAGGTACAGGGACATAAAACGGGTCTGAGAATTGAGCTCAAGAAGCCTTTCGAAGTTTTCAATCACCACCGGGTTCAAGATATCGCATCGAATGAACAATCGATATGAGAGTTCCCAAAATCGATTTTTCAACGGGAGAACGCCCGACAGCACTTCGAGACTCATCGTATGGGTCGACTGCATGCATCCTAAGGCGATACGCAAACAACGATACTGAATTCTTTCGAATTTGATGAAATGTATGTTCGCGGCGGAGCGAAAGCAGAAGCATCTGTATTCCATTACCGACAGTATCGTTGTTTGATACAACCTAATTAGGTCTCCTGGGTGGGCACCCCACCATGTTCCGGTTATTGTACGAAGAAAGTTGATGTTTTGCTGGCATTTCTGTTTCAGATACCGAATATGGCATCCCCAAGTACCTTTCGAGTCGAACCAGACCCCTAGATATTTTACTGTGAAGACCTGAGCGATAGTTTGACCCATTAATAGAAGCTGTAGTTGTGCTGGTTCACGCTTCCTAGAAAATACAACTAGCTCAGTTTTATCCGTAGAGAATTCGATACCCAGCTTAACCCATTATATCCTAGCGTATGAAATTTCATACGCAGAACTATCCGTCGTTTAACGCGTATTTACTGCAGAATTTTGGCATCTAACTGCTTTATTATTGCACTAATGGGATCATTGCACCTCATATTTCATTGTGTAATAAGACAACTGCCATTTTTTATAATTTTGTTTACATTTTTGAACCGTGTATAGTTGGGGAAAATGGCGGCTGAAAAGTAAGCAATACATTTAATTGAATTTTATTGTTGGAATTCGTGATAATAATTCCATTGTGTGACAAAACGTTCCTACAGGTGTAAAAGAAGTGTTTTTTTTATCTGAAAATCCGAAGAAATATGTCAAACAACTTAAAATTTATTGTTTTTATTTAAGCGTACGAAATTTTTTGCACGAGATATTTTCATTCTCAAACACATTTTAAGCGGTGATTTTATTTTTCCCATAATCTTTGATACATTTTTTGGTGGAATTGAAGATATCACTGCATTTGGCTCACTCTTTGAAATCCCTGGGTTATAATGGGTTAATAGCCCAAGCAGACAAATTGTCCAAGGTATTCTGTAATGGTCCTTGTAGATCGACAGCTTTGGGTCCCGTTACAGAAACCACACCATCGTCTGCAAGTTGCCTTAAAGTGCAGGAATTGTCAAGACATTCATCAATGTCGTTGACATAGAAATTGTATAAAAGAGGCTTAGACATGAACCCTGGGGAAGGCCCATGTAGCTAAATCGTGATGTCGATAAGTCACCATGCGAAAAATGCATGTGCTTTTCCGACAACAAGTTTAGTAAAAAGTTGTTTAAAGTCGCTGAAAGACCATGCTGGTGCAGCTTCTCTGAAAGAATGTTGATCGAAACTGAATCAAAAGCCCCCTTAATATCTAGGAACACTGATGCCTTCTGGTCTTTGCTAGCATAGGCCATTTGAATTTCGGTTGAGAGCAACGCAAGACAATCGTACTTATTTTATTCGTTTCATTCTTTGGATTCACTCTGATCAGTTTATTCTTTTTGTGCATTTTACTCATATCATTCATTGTTTTCATTGTATGCATTTTATTCATATTTTCCAGTTTCTTCATTTTAATAATCTACTTTTTCAGTTTTAATCATTTCATCCAAATAATTTTTTTGATTCAATTTATTTCTTTATATTAATTTATAACCTTTTACCATTGTTCAATTTTTCATTTTAATCAATGCATTTAATTTTGCTCATTTTCTTCTTTTTATTCATTTTATCACTTCAGCTCATTTTGTTTATTTAATTCGTTTGTTTTATTTATGCATTTCATTTATTTTTTACTTTATTCATTTTGTTCATCCATTCTTTTTATTCATTTGATCCATTTCATTAATTTGATTCATTGTATTCACTGGATGAATTAAATCAATTTGATTCATTTAATTCATTTGATTAATTTGATTAATTTGATTCATGTGATTCATGTGATTCATTTGATTCATTTGATTCATATGATTCATATGATTCATATGGTTCATATGATTCATATGATTCATATGATTCATAAGATTCATATGATTCATATGATTCATTTGATTCATTTGATTCATTCGATTCATTTGATTCATATGATTTATTTGATTCATTTGATTCATTTGATTGGTGTGATTCATTTGATTAATTTGATTCATTTGATTCATTTGATTCATTTGATTCATTTAATTCATTTGATTCATTTGATTTATTTAATCCATTTGATATATTTGATTCATTTGATTTATTTGATTCATTTGATTAATTCAATTAATTTGATTCATTTGATTCATTTTATTCATATCTTTAATTTTATGCATTTCAATCATTCGTTTTATTTCATTCAATTTGTTAGTATGAGTCAATTTATTCTATTAATCTTATAACTATTTCTAAATATAATCTTAATTTTTATGTAATAACCTAATCTAATTTGATTCGTGTATATTATAATTCTGATTTCCATAAATTTTTCTACTCATTTTATGAATATAAAAACCTATTGTTTCATTTTTTGCTTTACTTTTTTATTTCGGTCGTTTTGTTGATTTCTATAATTTATTCAGTTTATTCGAGATTTTATTCGTGCAAGTCTAGAAACTGTTTTCATCCCACCTCTAGTTGGGTGCCTACTTCTCGTGAGTTCTGCAAACTAATCCAATAGTGAAATGTGTAAGAAATGTCTCATCTCACTGCTAGGTGGATTAAATCGGTTTTTATTATTCAGTCCACTATGTCCGAGAGTTTTATAATTCCAGTGCTGTGATTATTCTCGAACTGAAACAAAGGAACACTTGGGTTTTTTGATGTTCCTGGAAGTGCTGGGAACTCCTTCTCTGAGCTTAATCCTCCGAGACCAGGAGCTAATTGCTTTGGTTTGGTTGCAACACTTCCAATAGATGTCACTTTCGGAGCCCCGTCAAGGTACATCTTCTGGCCTTTACAAGGAACTTTAGGAGAGGAAATGTTCCTCCTCTTCTTATAACTTCTAGACACCCTAGTAGATGTTCCCTCTTGTGGGTTACCAGCCTCGCCCTCGTCAGGAGGCAAGTGAGCATAGATGTTTGTTGAGGATGTTGGCGTAGCATTCTTTAACATTTCTGCGAAAGAATGTGGATTGTCCCGCAAGGGAACGTTTCAGCTTATCCCCGCGTAGTTTGTACGCGGCACATGCCGATATATCATGCAGACTCTCCGCACAATAAGGACACTTTTCGGCTTGCTTACTGCACGAATCATCTAGATGATTCTCCCCGCATTTTCCACAGCGGGCCTTATTGCTACAATGGGTGGCTGTGTGACCCAATTGTTTACACTTTGTTCAATTCATGACCCGCGGCACAAACAGACGCACAGGCAGACGAACCTTGTGCAAGAGGACGAAATTTGGCAAAGCGGTACCAGCGAAGGTCACACGATAAGAGTTTGATTGGGGGTACGTTTTTGAACCATCCCCCGCAACTACTACTGAGTGCAAACGTTTGCACTCAAGTATTTTCACTGGCTGAAGTAAGCGGTCTCCAAAACGGTCAGCATATTCTCGCACGTCAAACTCTCATCGGTGACGACGCCTTCGGATTGTACCTTTACAGCTGAAATATACACGTTATAATCCCGCGTAAAGTTCTCACAGCAAGCAATATCGTTTGCCTGCTTTGAGTTGGCTAGCAACACCCTTACCTTGTCCGAGTGGACCTTTGAAATTTCGGTCACAGCCGAGAACCGTTCTGTCAGGTCTTGTTGAAGAAGATTCAGTGATTTAGTCTTGGGCCGAAAGAAGACCACAAATGGACCAGTTGAGAGTTCTGGATAGCATTTGGGCCAGGGGGGAGCCTTAGAAGCTTATACAGCTGGCTATTGTTTAATTCTCACACGCGAACAAAAGACTGAGGACCGAACCAAACTGGCTAAATAACCTTGAATGCGGATTAGCACTACACTTTATCGCCACACACAGCACTACGGACTAGAAAAAACAACTTCTGTCTCGATGAAGAGCCCGAAAACGAGTGCAAATTTAAGTTGTTTGAAAGACATTATAGCGAAATTTTTACCTTTTTTGCTTTCATCGGAGTATCGGTTTGAATCGGAATTTGCTATGTGATCGCACGCCACAACCTGTAACTCCGGAACCGGAAGTCGGATCGTGATGAAATTAAATAGCCATTTACGGGGGCGCAACAACTTTCATTTGAGACTAAGTTTGGTTGAATCGGTCAAGCCAACTCCGAGAAACCGATGTGACTGTTATTCTGAATTTGGATGCTTCCGCCGGGGCTTCCAGAACCGATGATGGTGACCAATGTGGCCAAAGAGACTTTGAATGGCTGTTAATGACCTAATACTACAAATCGAAGCAGTTGTGGTCATATTTTGGAAAATGTTTCACCTTTATACATTCATTGCAGAATTTAAGCTTAAGCCCTTTGCGATTAATAACGCACACCTACGCCCGCGATCAACGAACGTTTAAGCACATTCTTGTGTGACTTACTTAGAAAAGAAGTATTTCGCTATACAAATATTTGAAAGCACTTTTAAATTCACACTTGTATTATATTACATACTACACGGTGTTCTTATAAGTCCAACTTATAGTATAGTGAAATCAAAACGGAAACCTTTCTCAAAGAAAGCTGTAAGAAATTTATAAAATTCGACATACAAGTCTTGTATTTCGGAGAAAAATATTTTGATTTTATATTTCCTTAAATTGATACTAATTGATTTGAGCAGTAGTACACAAAAAACCAATGTCAAAAGCTTTATTCATCAATGTTTGTTTTTGTTCTTAATATTTGAAAAGCTTGAAAGAAATCTGAACGTCTCAGGTTAAATTTTTATTTGACCGTATAATGTGCTTCTTGCTATTTTCATTTTTTCCACAAATAAAAAAATCGAAAAGTCTACTTAGCCTTTAGAGGCGGAGGGGGTTGGCAAAAGTCTACTTAAGTCTACTAGGGAGAGGGGGGTGCTGGGTTCAAAAAATCTCAAATTTCGGTCTACGTGGGTCCCTTAACATCATACATTTAGTTGGACCAATCAAAAAATAATGCCCATATGAACAACGGAAAATAAAACTCACAAGGAAAGAAAATGTTTCATTAAACCCGCTATTAGAATGTAAAGATCAGAAATAAACTTCAAGCGTAAGAATCGGACTGAGATCCTTCAGCATAAAAAACACTAAAAAAGTTGTCAACCGCAAAACTCGACAAGGATGAACCTCCAGTTTAAAAACCGGTTAAAATTAAATAATTCGTATGCAAGAGTATCCGTATATTGCGACGTTCAAGATAAAAAGTCGGCTAAAAACTACTTTGTAAGAATCGGTTAATTTTTCCGGTTTTTATACTGAATGTTATTTAATCCGACTCTTACAGAGTAGAACCTCAGTTCGATTTTTATGCTTGAAGTTTATATAAGAATTTCACATTCAAACCATTTGAAGCAGGTTTTACGAAGCATGTTCTGTCCTTGCGATTTTATTTTTGGTCGTTCATATCCACTTGACAACACGTTCCATGGCTACACTAGTGAACTCTAGTGATATGGAAAAACTCACTTTCTTCTTGCATCTGAACCGTACACCAAAAATTACGTATCTGATTCACGGTCCGCGATCATCCAAGAACACATGCGAATCTGCGAAAGGCACACGGTCATAAAATATAATTTATACACGCGAAGTTACATACACGTTAACATACGCGACATAGAAACTCACACGCGATCGAAAACGTTAATGTACAAACGCCTAAACCCTTCACTATGATACACGCAATCGCGAACTCCCTACGCCCGCACATATCTGAACCGTAAAATGAATATCACATTCAGAATCACGGCCCACTGAAATTGGCCTTAAGTAGTTTAGTGGGTAACATTTCCCGTCTCGTTTTCAATTGTATTGTTGAGAGTCCTGTCGAGACCCTAGCTCTACTGCTCCAGTAGGACAACTCTCGAGAAAAATGTACTCTGGGTTTTAACTGGAGTGTGCGGCGAAGGGTTACTCCCCCACATATCGCACCGCCATGTCCTAACCCCAACTCGTTAAACCCCCTCAGATCCCTCTCCACCAGTCCCATCAGACCCCGATAATCTAGGTCAATCCAATCTGATCCCTTAGATAAACAGCCAAAACAGTGCACCGTATTATTCGTATAATCTATTCAAATTTATTCACAGATTCGTTTTTTTCAGGTTTTGAACGTGATCATGGAATTCGGTAATTATTCGTTTTCGTGACACGTATTCAGGACTTTTTTTGGTAGAATTGTTTACACCTGATCTCCATGATAGTCCACCCTGGACACTAATCCAGACACATTAACCTTCCCAGAAACCAGTGTCATGCAAACTCGTTCGAGTCCAAATGCTTTCCGAGTTTCAAAGTTTTGCGATCGTCTAAATATTTCAAATTAATGGTAACGATAAACTTTGTCGGATAGAAAAACTTTCAGTATAGTAATAGTCTGTATCACCTGGCAATCTGACTTCCTTGAATAGCACAAACCGTCGTCTTTTTATATCCTTGCATTATGGAAACTGTACAAAAGTAAGGACAATTAGTAGTGGTCGAAAAATGCAAGTGTTACTCCGGAGCTCCTATTGAACCACTAATAATCTAATCGTTGCACAATTATTTCGTGATTACTTTGTGTGGTTTGTTTACATTTCTGATTCTTGGATCCCCAATTACCAAACTTTTTTTTCTTTCCAGGAAATGAACCACAACGGCAGCCGATACACGTCGTTCGCCTTTGCTAGTGGAGGGATCGCTGGCAGCGGCGGTGCCCGAGGGGAACTGAGCAGTGGTAATTTGAGCAGAAAGCTGAGTAGTCCGATGGCAGAGTCGACACAGCTGGACAGCAGCGGTATCCGGGGGAATCTTTACGACAGTCCGGTACATGTTGGAGTTGGGAAAAGAAGCCTACCTCTCCGTTGCAAAATAGCAGGACAAATTTTAGAAGCAGCTGAACGGCGTCCGGGTCCAGTATGGATCGATTGATTGATCCTAAGTGAGTTTGCAAGTTTACACGTCCTTTATAGGTTCTAATTCAAGTTTAATTTTGCAGGATTTACACGGATGTTCAGAGCCGAGGATTGGTTAACCGGTTGGTAAAGAACCACGATAAAACGCAATCGCCGTTAAATAGGAGTCAATCGATGACTAGCCTGTACTCGAAGCCGGGTCAATTTCCTGTGTGGTGGAGGAGAAATAATTCTTCGATAGCTACCATTGGTTCGGATTTCCCCGTCAGAGAAGTCCGTGTTTCAGGCTGACACAAGGTGGAACATTTTACGGGAGGGATCGTTGCTCATTCCGGCGGAACCTCATCTGAAGATGGTCCGAACACATAGACACGAGGATAAGATTGATGCGGAAAATAGTGTGATTGCGTCTTCAACAGAACTGGATGCCGATTGGATCAAGAAACAATGTAAGGAACTATCGGAGGTTGATTCAGGCGAAGCTGGTACGAAGCAAGCTCGGGAAATTACATACACGGCTTCGCACCCGTGTCGAGGGTCGACGAATCAGCAGCTACAGACGAAGAAATGTAGTAAAAATAATAAGTTCACTTAGCTCGAGCCTGGTGATGAACACTCCGAAAGTGGAACACGTAGCGCACCGGCCGGCACGATTAAATGTGGATGTCTCTCGACGCCGGCAACATTGGATGCGACGGTTCCAGTTAGCATGATTGAATCGAGCAAACCGGCAAAATTAAGTAGGATTGATTCCGCTCCTTTGCCACATATTACGAGAATTGCTCCGGAGTTTCAACTGCCTCTGATGGAATATCCGCCACTAAAACTAACGTTGTTTAACAAAAAATACAACGTCCATGACATGACGAAACGGTGGTTCGACCCACGTCCACAGACAGTGAAGATAAGGATGATGATGATAAAGTAGGCGGACGAATCAGTTTCATTAAGCCAAAGGATAAATCGCCTATGCCAAGGTTGTTTTGAAGAGGTTCGAGCGCTCGAAATCATCGTTGATTCTGAGCTGCTTGAGTGATGATTTTGATGAAGACGAGGAATCGCCTATAGTTACGCCATCGCAGGGTTCATTTTATACGATAGACACCGCGGATGCACCACCGAAGGTTGAAGAGAAGAAACGGCTTCCGTCCCGACAATGAGCGGTATTTCAGCAATAGTTAACAGCCCGATCAAGGATCCTGGCCTAGGTAACCGAAACCGGTGGAAAATGTAAAAACGATAGAGCAACCGAAGTAAACCACGGGATTTGCTTTCGGAAGTACAACTGCTACCGTCAGCTCGGCTCCGGTTACAGCACATCAATCCGATACATAATTTACGTTTGGGACGCCCACTTAACCGTTACTGCTAAAATCATATCATCGGAAATACCACGTATCGTTTTCCTGTGCTTGGATTTCGGTACGTACGGAATCGGACGGCGTTTATGGCCGATACCATTTTATCGGAAAATAATGCGATTCGAGGTATTAATCACACGCCTACATCAAAAAATTATATAATTTGCAACTAATATTTTAAAAAGCCTGACGCTAATAAAAATGTTGAATCAAAAAAATATTGCTGTTTTTGTTTTTATTTGAAAAAAAAGAAAACCCAAACGTTTAAAATAAGAAGAAGAAAACGAAAATAATGAGCACGACGATCGCCCGATTTTCTATAGTTCTACATCGGGCTCACGTCGGTCCGATTACGTCGATGCGTTTGGCATATTTGAAGGTTGACGCGGTTCATGCAAATGGTGCAAAATTGCAGGATATAAACCCGATATCCTGCTCTGATCGGCCCGTTATCGGGCTTAGTCGGCCCGATCATCGGCCTGATAATCGGGCCGATTGAGCTCTACAAAATTTACTGGGTATACTTGCATTCGATACCAGTATCGATTCTAAGTATCGATGTATTTTATTATCGAAACGTCCCTAAAGGCTAGTTTACAGTTCGGGAAATGGATCACGGGATTTCGCACGGGATTTGCGTCGGGATTTGATCAGGGAAAATTTCCCGCTGAGATCTCTCCAAACTGTCAAACCAAAAACTCTGCTGCTTCTTAAAAATACAAACAGTATCCAACTTGCAGCAAATTGCAAACCTTCTAAAAAATACTATTTTCCCCGTCGGAAACAATTTATGTTGAATTGTTCCCGGCCGGATTTCTGTGTGGAGAGTTTTAAAATCCCGTGATGTTTCCCGCGGTTGGGTTTACACTTCAGGAAAACTGTCATTTTTGTGTAGACTCAATTCCCGTCACGGGATTTGAAATCCCGAGCTCCATTTAAAATACACAAGGACCCAAATCCCGTGACACGTTTTCCGAACTGTAAACTAGCCTTAATGGCGATTTCGCTTGAACCTGAAACTGAGTCAGGTTCTAACCCCAACTGCTGTCAGTTCATACATTTTGACAGCAGTTGGGGTTAGGAACTGACTCAGTTTCGCTTCAAACGAAAACCACATAAGCAAAATCGCCATAACTCTTAATATACACGCTCACTCATAAAAACTCAAATTTGAGTTGCCAGCCACCCAATTTCATTAAAAGTGCACGTAGTCAAAAATTGAGTTTTTCTCTTTTACTCAGTTGTCAAACTTGAGTACATTTTACTCAAAAGGCAAAAACGAAAAATAATCATTCCGCATTTTAATAAAACTACAAATATATGTCAAATGTCATTTACCTGATCCTCCAGGCCGTTGTCCATGCGTTTACGACGACAGGAAATATAATCCGAGGGTCTTTCTCTACATCTACTTCATGGCGATCGGCATCTTGAAGAAATTGCAGAAACTGCAAAAAACTGGAAGTTAGATTTGGAAACAAGAGAATTCAATGAAACCTACCTTCTAGTTTTATGAACGATCAGCTCTTGTTTAAGTTTAAGTCGACGTCTGACTCTGCACTTTTTTGAGAACAAGTAGTTTTTTCACTCAGAACTTTGAAAATTTAATGATTACTCAAGAGATGAGTTAGTTCTACTCAAATTAAAACTATTTTTTGACATATTGCTATGACTTTTGAAATTGAGTACTCCGAACTCAAATTTTGAGTAGTTCTGAATGAGCGTGTAGTAACTCTAACTCAAACGTCAAAAGCAATAATAATATAAATCGTCTGATGGTTTTTGCTTGTTGCCTTCGCCAGTCCTCACCCAACTCTGTACAAGCATAATTTCTGCTTCAAACCTTTGGTTGAAAATCGTGCAAGTCAATAGTTGTTCTGAATTTCAGGTGTCCGATTTTTACGAAAAAAAAGTTATAAATGGCAGAAGAATTATGGCGCGAATGCGCTGCCTGGCTTACACGTTGCAAAGTAATTCCAGTGGATCATAAAGCCAACCAGCCTGAATCTGATATAAAAACTTTGGCCGCAATTTTACGTGATGGAGTGTTACTGTGTAATTTACTCATTTTTTTAGATCCCAGCGTATTTGACATGAAAGATTTCAATAGGAAACCACAAATGGCCCATGTAGGTATACCTTTGATGTTTTAAATACGGTAGTACACTTGGTCGAATATTTGACAAGGAAATTATTCATTAACGTCTACCGAATGTACAATATAATATCAAGCAAATTCGTAATTGCAATTTAATTGGCTCGTGACACCCTGTTGGTTACATTTGCAAACATTTTGCCAGGCCAAGCCGTTAACAATGCAGAACTCCGAGTTTAAGCATTAAGCAGGACTAAGAAAAAATGTATGGTAACATTTACCATATGATGAGGATAATTCGATTTTCTTCCCATGTATAACTTCCAGATATTATTCCTTGACTTGATTTATAGTACTAAACTGGCAGGCTATCGTACGATTAATAATAATAAACAATTAACTTCGTGAGTATAGTAATTTTGTAATTGTCAACTATTGTACACGGTAACCTGTTGTTATATTAACATTGCTTCAGGTCAAGGTTCTTAACCGACTATAGCATTAGGTCACTTTGACTAAATCCATGTTTAAGCACAGAGAACAGACATATAAGCTGGAACAAACTTTCCCGAAAAACCTGTGTAAACATTTAAATGAAAATACGTTGAAAATTACCATCGCATACAGGTTCACATGCGTGAGTCAACCACAGTTTATAGAGAACAGTTGCGCAAAGAGTGAAGTCAAAAAGTCTACCTATCGAGCACAATTGAAATCAATTTCTGACATCTTTACAGCAAAGCTGGATTCTAATTTTGCTCGATAGGTAGACTTTTTTGGCTTCACTCTCTGCACACTCTTTGCGTACCTTTCTACTAAGGCCTTTGTAGTTACCATTTTATCCAAGTTTGCACACAAGTCCCGTATAGCTATTGCTGGCCGATCGAAGCACCGGCCAGTGGCAAGTTGCTACTTGCTGTTGTCGTTTCAAAACGACAGTTTTATTTCTTACACAAGTTGAAAACTTTACTTGTCTGTCAGTTCTCGGTGGTTTAAGATCACTATACAAGAGCTTTGGACCATAATAATACTATTGAATATTCTATTGTAAGCTTGACCATTACAAATGGGATGCTCGGTGTAACAATATGCATAGTTATCTTGGCCTGGAACTGTTTATTGTAACTAAACCAGAAGAATGGAATATTTTACCATGCATTAGGCATAATAGTAAAATCACTGAGAACTGACATACAAGTCAAGTTTTCAACTTGTGTAAGAAATAAAACTGTCGCTTTGAAATGACAAGTAGCAACTTGCCACTGGTTAGCGCTTTGATCGGCCAGCAATCGCGATACGGGACTTGTGTGCAAACTTGGATACAATGGTGATTCACGCATGCGAACCTGTATACAGTCGTGATTCGCTGGTTGGGCCACAGCCTTGTCCAACTAACGAATTTTATTCGCTAGTTTGACCGACTGACCAACAAATGTTAAAAACTATCCAAAGGAGATGTTGGCAGTGTAAATGCATCTGTGCATATCTCTAAATACTGTCAGATTGATTGTCAAAATAAATTTGACACGAGATTTTGACGTTCAGATGCTTTTTAGTTGGACAATGGTCCAACTAGCGGAGGTCCAACTAAAAAGCGGTTCAGTTAAAAAGTGTCCAACCAGCGAATCAAGACTGTACGATGGTGATTTTCAACGTATTTTCATTAAAATGTTTACACAGGTTTTTCGGGAAAGTTTGTTCTAGCTTATATGTCTGTTCTCTGTAGTAAAATTGAACACTTTACCATGCATTGAATGTTTTACCATGCATTAGGCATAATAGTAAAATTGAACACTGTCGTATGAATTACCATTACAAGTGGGATGCTTTGCATAACAATAAACAGTCATCATGATCATGGTTTGTTTGTAATAAATAAAACATTGGGATTTTGACATTTCTTGTCCAGTTTTTTGTTTGTTTTGAAAATGGCGCGCCAATATAATTAAATAGACTGTAGGGATGGATTTGAGCGAGTTTTAGCCAATCTACCTTTTCAAAATTTCTCACGAGTTTCTTAGTTTATTGATAACATGCATATTTTATTATAAATTATAGTCGTTTCAGCAACCAAATCTTAGTCTTTCATTTTCTGCCTTTACGCTTAACTAATAGAAACTTGGTACTACAATTCGTTGCGGAACATAATCTTCCGTTTCGTAGGACTTAGAAGCCGATTCTTAGCGTACAGACCTTGGTACCATTTGTAAGGCTAGTGCTACACTCATATTTAGTAACTAAATATCGCTTCTGATTAGAACTCGTACATATAATGGCTTATGAGGCCATCGCCTTATCACAGATATTGTGTTGCAATCATTGGAAAATTAAATAATAATGAAGCGCGCAAAAATACACGCTCGCATTTTATGTGAACATTTTCATTGTAACGCGAACATTGACAAGTTTTATCTGAAGGAGACGATTTCCTTCGTTCGGAATGCCCCTCTGGAGCTCAAGGACGATGAGCTGTAGCGGACCTTGATTGCGGATGTTCCAATTCTGAAGGTTGAGCGCATAAAGCGGAGAGCTGCGAACAAACAGCTGGTGGAGGCAGAACTAGGACCTGGTAGCACGTATCGGTTACGATCAACAGGCGTCTCGAACAATGGTTGGACCTTTGCACCTTCGACAACAATGCTACATTCAGCGTCAGCCAAACGTGGCAGGCAGCGAATCAATAAAATAATCCCAATGGGTCCTGCGCGTGGGATTAGGAAAAGGGGTCACTTTAGATAATTGCTACCGGGTCCATTGAAGGTTCCATACCTGATTCTATTCAATCATTCGCTCGATCAATTTCTTCTCTTCAACTTAATTGCTGCAAGAGTAACTTTTCACTCTTTTAACTAATTCTTCTGGTATAAACTTCTTCTAAAACTTTTCACCGATCTTAACGTCTTGGTGGTCAAAGTGGAAAAGAACCTCAAACTGGCGTTGGACCGGTAGCAGACCTCCACTTTTCCTATCCCTTACCCAATTTCCTTTTATTTCCTTTCCTTGATCATCAATTTCCCTTTTCCCTCTTCTTCTCTGATCCACACTAATGAGTGTTGTATGTCAAGTGGGTGTGTATTACAATGATACATTTTAAATTGACCGTTATATTCTGGAGGTTATTTTCATTCATATTATCTATGTTAACTAATTCTAGGGTTTCGCGGAGGTGTACTCCATATGGTATAATGGACGTTTTGCATAATCGACATTTAGCATAATGCTTATTGAAAGGTAGCGACATTTGGCATAATGGACGTTTGGCATAATGGACATTTGGCATAATACCTATTGGGGGTTAAGGGACATTTGGCATAATACCTATGGGGGGGCAATTGTCGAGACCTCGTAGGATAATTTTTTCCAACAATTTCCTGATGCAGTATAGCATTGCAATCGGTCGATACGAGTTATGGTCGGAGGCTGGTTTTCCCGGTTTTGGAATTGCGATAACTCTCACTTGTCCCCAGTCCTGCGGGACTATGTTCTGCTCAAGAAGCTTATTGAATAAATTTAACAAGCGTCTTTTTGCTAGGTCAGGCAGATTCTTCACCAAGTTGAATTTAATTCTGTCTGGACCCGGAGCATTATTGTTGCATGAGAAGAGTGCAATTGAAAATTCCATCATTGTCAAAGGCGAATCTATGGAATCGTTACTTGTGGGAGCATCGCGAATGATTTTCTGCGCAGGAGCAGAATATGGACAAACTTTCTTGGCAAAATTAAATATCCAGCGATTCGAAAAATCTTCGTTTTCATTAGTTACGTTTCGATTCCTCATTCTTCTGGCTGTGTTCCAAAAAGTACTCATTGATGTTTCTCTTGACAAGCCATCAACGAAACGTCTCCAATAACTAGACTTTTTGGCACGACGGAGACTGTCAAATTTGTTTTGTAAAATCGAATAATTCTCAAAGTTTGCACGTGTACACCCTTTCCGTTTCATAATTTCTTTGTAAGCAAATTGTTTAGCTTCATATGCATCCGAGCACTCTTTGTCCCACCAGGGATTAGGAGGCCGGCTGTTCATTATCATGCCAGGATTGCATTTCGTTTGGGTAGCTCTTCCGTCGAAACAAGAGAGGTGGAAATTAAAGATTGGTATTTTTTCCAATAAATATTTCGTGTCAAGTCATAAGGGACATTGATTGAATTCGTGAGACCTAATTCACTGTTAATTGAAATAACGACTGGCAAATGATCGCTACCGTGAGGATCAGGTACAACCTTCCACGTGCAATCTAATCGAAGTGATGTCGAGCATAGAGATAGATCTAATGCACTTGGTCATGCGGGTGGTCTGGGAATACGTGTTGCTTCGCCTGTATTTAAAACTGTCATTTTGAGCTCGTCACAAACATTGTATATCAAAGCAGTGTTGCTGAACTCGTAAAAATAACTCTTATATTTCTCATTCGCGTGTTCTCATTGCGCCCAACACTCGTATCCGAGTGTTCTCCATACATGCTTTTCTTTCGTTCGCTCCCCAGCCGGGTAGAATTTCTGCGAGTTCTAGTCGGCCAAAAGCCACTCAAATTGCACATATTGAAACCCATTCTTTCGTTCGCACCCACCCACTGGCGCTCACTCCTACTGCTGCTACCACTCGTCCATGCTCTCACTCGCCTAAGCTCCCACTCGCCCATGCTCCCACTCGTCCGCACTCCCACTCGTAGCCACTGGCGCTCTTTAACCCACTCGTATCCACACGCACTCTTAAAGGCGTTCGCCTGCACTCGCACTCTTGCAGTCGCCAGCGCTCTCGTCCCGTCTCGCATTTCGTTCTTCGTTGGTAGACCAAGAATGCTGCAAATGAATTTATTCGGATATTTTATGTACAAAGTCCAAGCCGCGGCTGTTTGAAGATCGAATTGCACAATACGTCTGGCTTTCGTCACCGGTACAGCACGTCAGGGAACGTCAAAATTAGTTATATGCAGTTAAATGGAGGTATTCACATACAATATCAACAGCACGGAATGCTTTGACGTACGGAAAGAGTGAACGAGAGATGCATTCAACTTAACTTGATGGAACGATGACGTGGCGTTGACGGACATTAACGTTGATGGAAGCTGATGTATCGTATGGATTGAGGTTGATATGACACTGGTATAGCGGAAAAGGAAATGGCGCGGGAAATTCTCGATTCATCGGTTCACTTGTTGTACAATGAAGTCATAAACGCATCCGTATGAAATGCGGTCGCATTAAAGCGCAAAAATACCTATATTGAAGTTTGAGATTTTTTGTGGAATAATGAAATTTTTTTGTCAAATACCATGAAGGCACATAATTCCGCGCAGTTTAGAATTCCGCGCACTCTGAGCTATTTGCCAAATTGCAGAAGCAGGCTTGTTAAAATAATTGAACATGGCATACACATATGCTGCTTATGTTTATCCATACCGACGGAGAAAAAAATATTTTTTTTTCTGGTGGCTCATCTACCTGCAAAATAATAAAATAGATCGCTCGTCCTTGTGGCCGCCATGTTTGCATATTTCCTAAGCGATTGCGTTAAGACCATAATGTAGACAGTATAACTAATTTGAAGCGAAACGGTTGATTTTCATTTTCAAACTTTTAAACAAAATAAAAAGAGTGTGTTGAATTACAATTCAGAAGACCAAAATGGCCAGCACATTTATAAATAGGTATTATCTAGGGTATTATCAGTGAAATTACAGTGCGCGGAAAAAGGTGCACTAAATTTAGGCGAACCCAATTCCGCTCATAAAAATTGTAGTTTCAGCCGACAAGAAAAACATATAATACACTCTAGAAAACGTCAAAAACCATTGCTTATGGTCCGGCAAGGACATTTGGTCGGTGTTAAGTCAGACCGGACTAGGTCGCAAAACTTCAAAAAATGAGATAATGAAAATACTGGATAAAGAATTTCTTCAGCTACATTCAACTTTTGCCAGATTTGAAATATGTAACCATAAACAAGAATCATGGCAAAAAGTAAAGTATAACGTATTCAAAATTTAAACTCGTTTTTCTCGAAATCAATATTTTGTCACATAGTCCAGTCTGGCTTAACACCAACCATTTCATCTAAAGAGCTGCGAAAACTCCGGGAAGGTAATGGATAAAAGGTTTCTTTCAGCGACATTCAAACATATCTGGAAGAGTATCAAACCTGTCTTCAAACATTGAGTCGGAGTTATGAAAGATTCGAACTAAAACAGGGAGATAAAAGAGTACATGTACCTGACCCATACTCTCTTATGTTTTTGGTTTAGTACGAATCTCCCAAAACTTCTGCTTCCAACGGTTACTGGAAGAAATTTGATTACCGAACCTGCTGAACCGGTAACATCGCAAAATCCTTTGATAAAACTTGTCACAAACCAGCAAACGTAAATTCCAATACAATATGAAAGGATAATTATCGTTTATTGCGACTAGTCTATCAGCAATATTTCGATGAGGTTACAAGGAAGAAAAAAATGTTGAAATAAATTTACAAAGAAAAAAGAGAAGTGAGATTGAATAAAAAGCTACAGAACAGATAAAAACGAGCAAGTAAAAAAACTTTTGACGAAGAACAGAAAGAAAGGGAACTGCAGTGTAAAAACCAATCCAATCTAAAACTGATGATGTAAATGTAATGAATTAATCCACAATTCGAACACATATCAAAAAGAAACAATTCAAAGGATAGATTCTTTACCGTGGTTCAATGGAAATTATATTCACCGCAGTTACCTAAGTAAACCTTATTCAAATGATACCCTAAAATTGAGTAAAAATTCTATTCTGGTAGTTTTTCGTATTCTACAATACGTTAATAAAAATTCTATAGATTTAGATGAGGTTCCACTTTTGTTGGAATCCTACTAAATAATGTTCTGCACGGAATTTGAAGCACCTGTGCGCGGAATTTCAATCAGTGCAATATATGATGCGCGGAATTTGGTGCAACAGCACATCTTTCATTTTTGTAATTTTGTGTAATTCTGTTTAAATTCTCCTGTTGTTATAATTTTCCATAGTAACATAATAAAATTGCTAGCCAGTGGGACTTATTGCATAACTCTAACAATTTGGATTGATTTTTCATAACGAATTTAGCTTTACTCATGCCTTAGGTGCGCGGAATTATGTGCCTTCACGTTATGTCACTGAATGAATATATGCATAAATCGCTAAGAATTTGCTTTGTGCAGAAAATTTTCGTAAAATATCGAATTGAATAGCTGCTCCAAGAGTGAAACTAATTTTCATAAAAAAAATGAAAATTTTAGTGGTGTTTGAAATAAAATTCATTTTGCCAGCTCGATCCCTTTAATTAAAAAAAATTGGTATACAAATATCGATCTTAAAAGATCGAATAAAAAGAAATTACTTATAATTGAACACGATAACTTTTCTAAGATGAACGAAAATAAATTCGTGCAAACAACGAAATTGTTAGTAATACACACAAACCTTTTTTTAAATAACACCATTTCGTTTCATTCACGAAAAATAATTTCGATATCGTACAATGTACACTTAATATGCAAAATGCAAAAAAAAATGAAAATTTGTGAATGAAATGACCGAAATCTACTATTTACAATGCACGAAAATACTTCGATGCAGAAAATGACGAATGAAATCGTGCATTGCACGATCATTTTTTCCATTTACGAATTTATATTTTCAGTGTATAATTTCTGAATTGGTTGATTTTTTTATCATTCCAAAATTCAAAATGGCGGCTCGCGTCGACCCCTGCACGACATCATCTTTGAACTTCAAATCCGCGGCCTGTTTCATTTCACAAGATTTATAAAATTCTTTATGACTTATATTGCCTATGATCGCAAGTCAGTCCCATAAAGATAGGAAATCCCATAGAAAACGGAACAAATATGCAATCATGGGTAGTATACATCTATGACCATTCCTTGTAAAATTTGCATTAAATGAATCGGATCAAGATCTGTGCTTGATATTCGGATTAAATACATGATTTCGAGATAAACGCATTTAATGCGGTTCACTACAAAAATTCAAATCAATTAACAAACATTGGCTTCTAGAGAATATGTATGTAAGAGATCGACTACCGTCATAAAGTGAATTTCTAAACATAAGCATAATTTGTTGAAAATTTCGTGACCAATTTCAACATACGCTATGTCATTCACTTTCAAGTTGACAGGTTTTTCATATGCTAGATTTCACCCTAAGGAGGAAAATTGCGTAAATTGGGGTTTTCATAACCAAACCATACGTATTCATTTCAAATTGATGCTTTTTCATCCACCAACCAAAGTTGTCATCTGCTCTGTAGAGGCCAGCTTAGGTTAAATGTTGACATATCTTGTGTTTTAAAGCTTACATGAACAGTAAGAAGTATGTTCAGAATAGTTTTGCTGGAAAAATCTAGTCAATATCCCAGTACAGAGACAGAGCCGTAGCAACCTAAGGGGCAAGAGGGGGCTTTGCCCCCCCAAGCATTTTTCCGCCGCACCTAGCATTTTTCTCATATATGAAATCGATATTAGAAAGAAAAAAAATCAAATAAAAAGCAATAGAGATTTATTTGTATAGTTTATACTACTGCGTTCACTTTATTTTTATGTTGAACAATTATATTCCATCATTTTTTAACCTTCCGTCTCTCGTGCTAGTGCACTGAGTGCACGCCGCTCTCAAAATCTAGCGAAATCGTTTTAGGACACCAGCGGCTGCTCGTTCGGTGAGCCATTTGCGCGACGGAGGGTTAATATAATTGCACCTTACGATGCTTTTGTGCGTTGAATCTTAAAAGAAATTCGTACACGTTTAAAAAATCTAGTCGTTTGTGTTCGAATGCCAGAAACGATAAATTGTTTAATCTATCAGTGGACACGTTAACACGTTGAGGTCGCATGATCCGTGTCAATGCCGAAAATGATGATTCGCATACTGCCGTTCCGGACGGAAAAGTTTCGATAGTTGCAAAAAGATTGTACACGTTTTCCATTCCTTGGCGCACCTTATACAGCTCTGTCAGTATTACAGTCTTGATTTTTTTATCTTCCGGCCTCTTCAAATTGTTGAATTTCTCATTCTTTGCGCGGATTTCATCGATGTATTCTTTGGCAATTTTTACAGAGCCGTAGCAATCCTGTTTTGCGTGAGGGGGCAATTTTTTTTATTAAACTTAACGTATATTTAAAGCAAGGGACTGGAAGAAAAAATATTTTTAATATTTAGAACCACAGTACTCAAGACGATTTGGTGTTTAATGTGGATGAAGCAATTGCGCAATGTCGCGACACGGATCCAATGTCACGCCCCAGGATCCCGAAGCTGAAGTATTCTTTTAAGTTAACCTGTGAACTTCAGGTCATGAATGGTAACGTGCTCCCAATTCACCTGGAATTTGTGCAGAACTTACTACAGTGGCAACCGTAAGATGTTTACGGTAGCGGAGATTGGAGAGTCGGATCTGGAACAACTCTGCCGCTATCATTTCACATACTGAGCTTCGCATACTAGGAGCTCGCCAGCTGACGAAAAAACACAACACACTAATTCAGTAATGGAGTGTTTTATCGAAATGGCTAAGGCGTTACACTTCTATGACCAAATCAGCCACAAGAAGCCCAATTTCAGCGAAGGTCTACCGGATATCAGCGATGTTATAGCTTTGAATCAGTATTTGGGAGGTCCCCGTACAATATCGCGAAGGACAACAGTGGTTTAGGTGCGTGGAGAAATGACCAGGCGAAGAAATCGACGAGATGTTAGCTGTCTCCGTCGAAACCAATGATGTATGCGAGGGTACACAGTATCTTAGAAATTGGGCGTTACGCGAACCCCATTTATCGCCGGATTTCATCACCCGTGGTACCACAATTCTCATCCCCAAGGACATACTAATTACCTGTCTAAGAAGTCTGCACAAGATCATGAGCACCTTCATCACTACATACAGCCCACTATGAGAAGAATAGCACCAGAAGGACCAGAGGAGCAGAAGGGTGTAAAAAAATACACAAGACTGAAAAGATCAAGTTATCCTCCATGCAATCATTGTTTGTATTTGTATTTGTATTTATCATATATACACCAACAGGCAACTCAAAGCCACAATGATGTCTTAATGCTAAACTTATTGCTAACAGTCAAATCGTTACAAACTTTGATAAAAATAATAACAATACAGTGAAAAAATCAACAATGAAGGAATCAGCCGACATTACGGGTCCGTTGAGGCTAGGTAAAATCATTGGCGTTGGGCGAGGCAAATTAAAGTCGAAAGCTGATGAGACTCGGTTGACGATCCTTTGTAGGCCCGTAATGGCCCCGTGCATAATTAGTGCGTTGAAATGGCAATCGGAGCATGAGGTTGTTACGCGTTGTTCGAGGTGCAACATTTATGTTAATTTTTTCCAAGGTGGCTGAGCAATCCAGATGACCTCACAAAGTATCAGCATCAAACAAAGCCCTTGCTGTATTCCATTGAACAATCAGGGGTTCCAAACTAATCAGCTGGCACCGGCTTTCGTAACTTGGCAGACGGACGGGATCTCTCTACGGTAAACTACGAAGCGCAAAACGTAAAAAGCGTCGTTGCACGGACTCAATTCTCTCAATACCGTTGTTATAGTTTGGGCTCCAAACTTCGCAGCAGTACTTCAGGATTGAGTACGACAAAGAGCAGTACAGCGCTTTGAGACAATACATGTCAGTAAAATTTTTCGCTATCCTGAAGATGCATCCCAGCATTCGATATGCTTTGCTAACTGTATAAGAGACGTGCTGTTTAAACGCAAGTTGCGAGTCTCCTAGACACTCCTAGATCCTTCACCTGACTAACGCGTTCAATTTCAGTATCAGGTAGACAGTAGTTTAAACAAATCGGGTCTTTTTTCGTGAGAACGATGTCACCTAGCACTTTTTTGGATTTACACACATACGGTTCGTGTTACACCAGTCAGCGAAGGTTTCATACTGTGGTTGGAGTAATCTGCAATCTTCAGTAGAGCTGATGAGAAGAAACATCTTGACATCGTCTGCGAAGGACAGGCGTGGAATCTTCAGAACTAGATGAACGTCGTTGAAGTAAAGCAGAAACATCAGCGGTTCCAAGTGACTTCCCTGGGGTACTCCTGACGTAGAAATAAATGTGGGTGCCTGATAATCTCCAATGACAACCACTATTTCTCGACCTAAAAGGTAGGATCGAAACAATTGCAACAGACTATCGTTAATTCCAAATCTCTCCATTTTAGCGATTGTTATTTCATAGTTCACTTTGTCAAAAGCGGCAGATAGGTCTGTATAGATAACATCGGTTTGAGCGCGACGTTCCATACTCTCTGTTATGTATGATGTTAGGCAAAGCAGGTTAGTCGTTGTCGAACGGCCAGACATGAAGCCATGTTGATCGTCACTTAGGTACTGCCTGCAGTGAGCCTGAAGAGGTTCCATAATCACCAACTCTCGAACAACTTCGAGACAGCACTCAATGAAGTAATTCCCCGGTAATTATCGACGTCTCGCTTATTACCCTTTTTATGGACTGGGAACATGTTCGCGGACTTCCAGCAGGATGGAAAGATGCCAATTAGGCAATCCACCACGACGTTTGATTGACAATTCAGCGAGTGATTTTGTCAACAAGTTTTCTCCAGCGAACAGAAAAACCCGTCCGACGACCATACTTCGTTAGCCCGATTCGTTTGATGTTGGATCAAATCGGCGATTTTGTCAGACATCGCACCCACCCGAGTTACGTCAGAAGAAAAAATCATCTGATCAGAAATGCCTCATGGATTGTCTAATGGCAATAGATGCTCTAAAGATGCGAAGAAGGGGAAGTGCTAAAACGTCGATGTGCCTTTTTTAAAGTACTGAAGGGAAACCATCGGGTCCCGGATTGAAAGACGATTTTAACCGAGAACAAGCTCTGGTATTCATCTTTCATTGACATCAATAGCGCTTAGAGTTTGGCTCACAACCGGAACTTGACTAACAGCGAGTTCAATTTGATCAACTGTTAAGGCCTCATATGTGAACACATTCGCGAATTTCTCCGAAAAAATTCTGCACATATCTTGGGATGTGATAGCTGTGCGGCCGTTGAAAGTCATAGACGACGGCAGTCCGGATTCCTTGCGCTGCTCACTCACAAATTTCCAGAAACGTTTTGGGTGCAACTTGAGAATACGCTGAATGTTTTGCTGATATCGAAAGAAACAATCCTGGCTAGCTCGTTTATAAGCATGGTTGAGACTGACGTAATAGTTTCTGAGTGGAATTGTGCGATACTTGGTCAACCTCCGTAGAGCAGCTCTCCTAATGGACTTCAGCCGTCGCATCGTGCTCGTTTGCCAAGGATGGCCAATTTGTTGATGATGAATTTCGGGACGTGTCTGTCAATAACATAACCCAAAACGTTGGAAAATGTTTGAACTGCTGTATCAACATCTTCGGGGTCCAGAAAATTTAGCCAATCGAGAATGGAGAAGAGGTCTGCGATGTTGTTGGAGAAGTAGTGTGTAACCAACGAAACATTAGTATACCGATTACAAGAAGACATACAACTCCATATCGCACTCGCTCCTCATCAAGGTATTAAAGATGTATAAAGCTGATCCTGTAGTCTAAGGTTCCTACGGCAGGTGATGGAGAGAGGAACGATAAAACTGCTCAGCTCAGAAGTGGAAAAGACGTGTTGCGGTCTAGAATGCTTCGCGTCTTAAGGGGGACCTTCCAAGACGATTCTTTTATCCCGCACAGTAGGACACCTCAATGACTATCAGATAAGGTATAAAGAAAGCTCACCGGAAGAGACGTCCCATACTTTCTACGTGGACGACATCAAGATCTATGCTGACTCGACAGAACGACTGGGTGTAGTCATCAAACTAGCCGAAAGAATTGGTGGCGATATCAGCATAGCGTTTGACCTAGAGAAATGCCGATCTGCTCCGCTACTATCAGGGCGATTGGTCGAGACTGGAGACTGCGAGATCGACGATGGTGAGATGATTCGGCACACGATTCGAGGCGAATCATATCAGTATATCGGATTCCGGCAGCTCCTCGGGATTCGCCACACCGACATTTGGCTTAAGCTCCGAAATAACGTTCCATTATATTACTTTTAGGTGAATTAACTAAACGATATACTTCTGGAGATGCGCAATCATAAGGGCAAAAACTTCTCCGAACAATCTATACTTCTAAAGTTAAAGAGTTTAGACGCTATTAATTTTGAGCACGAAAACGACGTTTTAAAACACTGTGCAGAGTGGAAGTGGCTAGCTGTGCATGGTGCCCATCCACACCAGTTGGAGCAACCGTACATCGACAAGACTGCATCTAATTTTTGAAGAATTTGTGTTCTCATTCGGCCCTTCATTGTGCAATTTGCTATATTATGACAGATCGTCTAGGCGCGGTGTTTCATGAAGCGCGGCCATTTGCGGCAATGAAATTTCGGGTCGATACTATTTAACCCAGAATACAATATACAAATAGTCCTCTTGCTTTTTATTTGATTAATCTATAATTTCGCTCGGCGCAAAACGCGTGGGGGGGCAAAGCCCCCTCTTGCCCCTTAGGTTGCTACGGCTCTGTGTTGAGAAATCTTTTTTCAATATCAAGTAAGTGGTTTCCTACGTGGATATGTTATATATTTTTTGCTTTCTCCTATGCGACTCTTCTGAACTAAATATTCCGCAAGACGTTTGTTCGCCAATTCACCAGTGGGTTATGGTTTTCTCCGACATCGCGTCCGATCTTTCGTTGGTCCTATTCGTTAGATTGTAAATCGAATCTACGATTTTGAGGGACTTTGTGGTATATTGGATAGGATGACGGTCGAACCACGTGTCGCTTCTGGATTGTTCGAAATAAACTGTTTTGCCCTGTGACAATCTGCGGTGGTTTTCAACGAAAACCGGTTTTCATCCAAGTGAAGAAATTGTCCGTTAGATCACTCTGAAAGTGGATTTCGCTGATAATAGCTGTTGAAAACCTGCTCAGAAATGAATCAGAAACCGCTAGTGATCACTCGAAAACGCTATCAGTGAGTGGCGTTCGCGCGTACATGCGCAGGCATATGGTACCTCAAATTGCTATTTAGATTGTTTTATGCGCATATAATGCTGGTTTTTTAAATATACAAGAAATTTAATCGAAAAAAAAATTGCCCCCTCACGCAAAACAGCATTGCTACGGCTCTGTACAGAGATATTCACAGGGTCAATGAAATCGAAAATGAATGGAAAATGATTGAACAGCCCGGCTGTTTGAATGAATGATGCAAACGAAAACTGCGAATTGAACATAGTAGCCATATGACCGTTTATACCTTTTGTCGTGGATTTTAGACAACCATGTTTACCGTTAAAATTTATCACACCTTCGATGAAAGAACGATCAAGAGAGTCACAAATAAAACAACGTATTCTGACTGTAACATGATTACCATTAATCACCAACCCATGCTCTAAAAAAAGTATTAGCTCATCTATAAATGGATTTAGAAAATCAGTAGCACTTTTAGGTTTGCTGGTTCCACAATATATTCCTATTATAGGAAACTCGTGTGCCTTGAAGAGAATTGGCCAAAAGTTTTTAGTACTACTTTTGTAAACTGGTGAACCGTCAATGTTAATAGTCGACGATATTGATAAAGGTCGATCAAACTGTTCCAATGCTTTAGTAGTTTTCAAATCCCTGGTGCCAATTTGTCCATTTCACAACATTACTACTATGCGTATGTTTCTAAGGGTCCTCATAATGGTACGAGCATTACTCGGCAGACTCCAATTCTAGTGGGAGTTGAGGATTCCTACAGTAGATTTCACTGCGGTTTGAGTGGTGTGGAACTTCGTGGACTAGTACCGAATGTCAGCAGCAAGATTCGTCCTGTCAGCTGCAAATGTTTGCCTTGTAAATAATCTTGCAATGTTGAATATAAATAAATAATAATGGCTAATAAATAATGGCTGCTATTTTGAATAATAACCCGGTGTTCATTAACATTTATAAATCGTTTATTATTGAATTCACACATTATTTTATATGTCTCACTTTATGCTACAAATGTGAAAACTTTAGGAATGGTTGAATTTATTTACACATTGCTACAATGATGCAACATATAATCCGACTTCAAGCGACTATTTTTATTGTTATAAGCTATCAGTTTGTACGACGTATTACCTACACAATACAGTGTGATAAAGGAAACTTTTGGAACTCACGTATATTGATCAGTTTAAGGAATTCTGACGAGTTTCAGCATACATAACATGAATTCATCTGCATGGTTATGCGATTCTGTGATATTAATCGCAATAAGTTCATATAATATCATTATATGCGAAAAAAGACATACATGACCCATACAGATATACGATAATGATTTTAACCAGTTCTTTGTACGATGTATTCCATGCTCCTTTATGCGATTTCTGGTTGTTTGGGACATGTCCAATTTGTAGTGGCAATCATCCGGTGAAAGACTGTAAATCTGGAGAACATAAATGCGCAAACTGCCAGAAAGTTAGAAGTGAACAGAAATTAATTATTGATATAAACCATACCGCATGGAGCAACCAATGCCCAGCGCCAGCGACGAACTGAGCGAGTTGATTTCTCTACATAGCAATTAGAGCAACACTATGAAATTTTATTTTTGAACATTGCTGTGGTTCCCTCACACTTTGATGAGCAAAAGCTTCTTATTGGCCGTGTGAAACCAAAGCTAGTAGTATTGATAGAGACCCATTTGACTCAAACCCGAGATATGGATGAGTTTTCTATCTCAGGGTATACATTGGTGAGTTGTTTTTCCAGATCGGTGCATACTGGATGGGTTTTGATGTACATAGTTGATTGTGTAGAATTTGAAATAATTTCCAACTAAACGGTCGGCGATATTTGGTTTTTGGCAGTAGAAATTAAGCATTCTACCGGGTATCTATGGAGGAGTTTACCATTCATCAAGTGGAAGCCACCGAGATTTCCTGGAAGCGTTTGAAGATTGGTTACAGGAAATTATTTCGGAGGAGAAAATAAATTGGTGGAGATTTAAATATCCAGTGGGGTGAACGTGGTTATTTGGATATTTGGTTTTTGGCAGTAGAAATTAAGCATTCTACCGGGTATCTATGGAGGAGTTTACCATTCATCAAGTGGAAGCCACCGAGATTTCCTGGAAGCGTTTGAAGATTGGTTACAGGAAATTATTTCGGAGGAGAAAATAAATTGGTGGAGATTTAAATATCCAGTGGGGTGAACGTGGTTATTCTCGAGAACTGAAAACAATAGTAGATGCCGTAGGAATGAAGCAAAAAGTTTCGGAAGATACCCGTGTTTGCCTCAGGAGCAGCAGTTTGATTGACTTGGTTTTCTCCAATATTGAGGAGTGCGAAGCTAAAATTTTAGAGGAGTGGAAAATCACTGACCATGAGACAATCGGAGTAGCTTTTATTGATTCTCCAAAGTTGTACTTGCCAGATCGTAATAGCACACATGTTTCATGGAAAATGTACTCTAGACAAAAGCTACAAAGCATTCTCAGAAGCGACAGAACGCTTTTGAATGACATAGCATCAGTGGAGGGAAAAGCCCAAGTTCTTAGTTCCGCTCTGACAAGTGCAGTAGCTCAATTAACCGAAGTGCGTGTAAATAATTCCTCCAAATAGACCAAATAAATGGTTTGGACCTCGTTTGGCATCGATAAAATCCCAAAGAGATAGTGCGTATAGATTATTTAAAGAAACAAAAATCTCATAGAACTGGCAGGCTTTTAAAATCCTCCGCAACAACTATGTGCGTGAGCTTCGTTTAGCAAAAAACCTATCAGTTCAGCAAGAAATAGATGAATGTGCTGGCGACTCCAAAAGGCTCTGGAAATGTTTAAAAGCTCTTATCAAACCTGGAGATGATAAAAATACAAAGGTTATTTTTGATGGTTCGGACTAGGTGTATTCTGACGAAGTTACAGCAGAAAAACTTAAGTTTTTTTTTATCAAAAGCGTTGAAAAGATTCACGAAGCTATTCCACCACCTACAGGACGACTAGTGGAGGAAAGCGAGGTAACCGAAAATCAGTTTTGTGTTTTCAAGCCTATCAATATGCTTAAACTTAAAGAAATTGTCTCGGACCTTAAGAATTGTTCGGGAACGGACAATGTTACTAAGCGGGTGCAGGTGGATGCGTTTGACATAATTGCTGATAGACTGTTAACAGTTGATAATGAGTCACTCCGGCAAGGCGTTTTTTCGGAAGCATGGAAGAAGACGGTCGTAATTCCAGTTCCAAAAGCTCCAAATGCATTACGAGCAGAGGATCACAGGCCGATAAATATGCTACCGAACTAGGAGAAAGTTTTAGAAACGGTCGTCAAAGAACAATTGATGGGCTATGTAGATAGTTCTGGTATACTGTTGTGTGAACAATCAGGATTTCGGAAAAATCATTCGTGTGAAACAGCGCTTAATCTCTTATTGTTGAAATGGAAGCAGGCCATTGAGAATGGAAAAGTTGTCTTGGCAGTTTTTGTTGACTTGAAACGAGCATTTGAAACAATTGATCGCCGTAAACTGATTTGCGTTTTGGAGAAATATGATGTAAAAGGAAATGCTCTTGAGTGGTTTCGCAGTTACTTAGACGTACGCAAGTTACAAGGTACAACCGCGCTACATCATCGGAAGCCGAAATTAACCTTGGTGTACCACAGGGTAGTGTACTAGGACCACTGTTGTTTATCCTATACATTAATGACATGAGAAACATTTTGGAAAATGCGGAAATAAACTTGTTTGCCGATGACACAGTTTTGTTTATCATCGGTAATAGTTTCGATGAGTGCATCAGGCTAATGAACCTTGAGCTGATTAAGTGATTGGTTGAAGTGGAAAAAACTCAAACTGAACATTTCCAAGACCAAATATATGATTGTAACTACGCGACAGATGAATGAAAGTACTGCAACAGTTGAATAGATGGAGAGATAGTTGAACGAGTTGCAACTATCAAATATCATGGGGTCATATTGGACGAAAAACTAAATTTTAATGAGCACGTGAACTATACAATCCGGAAGGCTGCCAGAAAGTTTGGCATTCTTTGTAGGATTAATAGGTTTCTCACATTTGACTCAAAGATAACTGTTTACAAGACCATAATAGCTCCCCATTTTGATTACTGTGCTTCTATTTTGTTTTTAGCATCCAAGAAACAGCGTAAGCGAATGTAGATCTTACAAAACAAGGTGATGGGACTGTTACTACGATGTGACAGACTAACTCCGCGACATTTGATGCTCAATTGTTTACAATGGATGTTGGTTCAGCAACGTATTGAATATAACACACTTTTTTTCATCTTCTAAAGGCTATAAGTTGTTCAACGCATTACCAGAATACGCCAAGCGGACTAATGACCTAAGAGAATTTAAGCAGGCCTGCAATATATTCGTGAAGCAGAGGCCATTGGATTTATAAGAGAGAAGGATGGGCATACGCGGAAGTGAAGTAAGATTAAAGGCATCTCTCATCAGTGAAAACTATTATCGAAAGATATCTGCTCGTAAATCTTCCACCCTACAAAAGATGTGTATGGGTGTGAGGTGGGCCATCCCAGGAAAGCATTGCACCGCAGCGGTTATCTCGAACAATTCCTAAGTTAGGAATAAATAAATAACTTTGCCATTTCCCGTCCGATGTTTATAATCAAAATGTCGTTGGTCGCGGAATCAACTGTTCTTTCGATTTGTGATTAGAACTAGGACGTGGGTTTGGAAAAATGTTAAACCATTTACATGTTTTTTGCGAAAAGATCTCAAGAAAATGACAGTTTTCATATTGTTGTCCATAAATCGTACATTATTTCTCACAAAACAGCATAATATAGTATACCGTTAAAAAGCTCTATATTTATTCTTTCCAGAAATGTTAAAAAATCGAAAGTCGGCTAAAAATGACAGCGCACGTAATTTTTTAATACCGAAAGTCCCAAAAATTAGATTTTTTTGCTATAAATCAAGATTTTGGGGGAATACAACACTTTTCAAACAATTGAACAAGTATCATAACAAAAAATAAACATATCCAAGAAACAACCACAGTAACACAGCTAAATTTCAAAATACGCCAAGTATAGTTTTGGCGTGAATACAAATAATATCATGATTACTAGGTTTATTATTCATAATCTCAAGAACATGGTCACGATTTTCGTAAATCAGTTCACAGTATCGTGTTTTCACGTTATTCAAATGCAAGACGTATTTAATACTGTGAATTTAGTACACTTTCAACTACATTTTTCTCGCTGAACCATTTTGGTTTTCTCATACAAAGAATAGAAATGAAATCACTCAAAAACTCCACCTCTCAATAAAGATTTAGAGCGCCGTATATGATTAAGTTCATTAGGATCAGATCGTCGTGATAGGAAAATGTCAGCGTGTTTTTTTATAGTAAGCTTTAAAAATCTTCAAAAGCCTAACCTTTAGCGTACTATGTGGGATACGCGACTCACTCTCGTGCCTAACCACTGAAAACACTAGTTATCTTTTTTTTGGAGAATGTCTGCGTGTTCATGTGTGTGTGTAGATAAGCCTGTGTCATTCAAACTCACACTTATTTCACTGAGATGGCTGAACCGATTAACTTATTTTCAAATAAATGCTATTGAATATTTGTAAATCGAACATCCTCGTTCCGGAGCTACAGGTTGAAGATTGCGGTCACGCACCAAATTCTCATATAAACTGGTAAGACATCATATCCACCTGATACAATACATATTGAAATCCGTGCAACATGACTTGAATTTGCATGTCTAGATCACTAATAATCAATCAAAGTAGCTTTGACAACCATGACTATCTACGATGCTTGGGGAGCTTTCCAACCTATTTCTCAGCGAATTCCTGACCGAATTTTACGAACTTACTTTCAAATGAAAGATACAATACTCCCATTGACCGCTATTGAATTTCATTCACATCTGCGTTTTGGTCATATAGAAATGTCCCATATAAACTAGTACAATCGTAATATTTCGAAGGTTAATAATCTATTTTGACATCGATATCAAATAACTTCGACATGCACTGTTGGCCAATCAAAGATTCTTTGAATATATTGTCCACTATCGACAATTTCGGTGGAGCTGAATGAAAGTATACTCGAGAAATAAAGTGGCATCGGTCCTTCGGTGATGACTGAACCGGTTTTCAAAAACTAGTTTCCGAATAGATTGCATGCGATTAGGTGTTCTAATTTGTTTATTTGCGGGTCTTTACGTTAAATAGTCACTGTTCCTTTTGAGACGTGAAGTTGTTTTTTGAGAAAACGTCTGTTCATCCGGAAAGGAAATCGGTGTTGTAAGGATCATATACCATTTTCCAAGGCAGAGAGCACACTGGCGGAGTCAGTGAAGATCACTGTCGGTTTGTTCGGGTTTGTCGTTTGTCGCGTTATAGCCGTGTGGATAGCTAATGCTTCAGCTGAAAAAATGGAACAGATACTGGGTAGTTTGTAGAATGTTTCTTCGTTTGAACTGAAGATGCCAATTCCTACTGAACTATCACATTTTAACCCGTCGGTGTGGATCACCATATGATTTTTATATTTTGTGTTCAGAGCTTCGCTGAAGATCGCACTAACTTTATGAGACGGATAACCTGCTTTAATCGTCTTTTTAATTGACCAATCGATTAATGGTCCTTCGCGATTCCATCGCCGATCCCAAATGGTGTGGCCACCTGCTACCTGGAACCACCCGCCGCATCGCCGTCGCTTTCACAGCGATCTCGTCGCACCATGCACCTCCGTCCACCCGCTCTCCGCTGCAACACCAGCACGATCGCACAACCCACCAGAAGAACAGAGAAGAAAAGTCAAGAGTACGTCGATCAATACAAACCGCCGGAATGGAATGTTGTCCTTATTCAGAGCGTTCGAAATCTGCTTCAGATTTCCAACAACTCGAGTCGAGTAGCTCAGGGAGAGCAAGATGTAGTTCAGATTCAGGGGAAATAGACATAAATTCTCTTGAAAGGGATTGGGGAATTCAAGTAGAGAAAACGAATACATATACGGAATTTGAGAAGTTGAGTAAGGATCAGCTGACTAAGTTAGAAAAGGTAAAGGCGATATTTAAGGTTCAACAAGGAGAAATACTAGAACCGACAACACTAACGGAACATGTGATTGAATTAAAAGAATACGCGAAAACAAAACCAGTACACCTTAAACCATACACAGTTTCACCACACGTTCAAAAAGGTCTTTTTGAGGAAATCGATAGACTTCTAAAAAGATTGGTGCCTGAATGTAATACCAATGAAAAAGCCAAGTGGGGTCAATCAGGTTATGCTTAGATGCCCGACGTTTAAATGAACGAACGGATAGAGATCTGTATCCGCAAGCTCATATCGGAAGAATCCTAAGTTGTATAGAAAGTGCAAAATACATAAGTAGATCTTAAGGAAGCTTATCTACAGATACCACTACACAAGCAATCTAGGAAATATACAGCTTTTGCGGTACCGGGTAAGGGTTTGTACAGGTGGCCCCAACGAAAATAAAGTGCAATATATATATATATATATATATATATATATATATATATATATATATATATATATATATATATATATATATATATATATATATATATATATATATATATATATATATATATATATATATATATATATATATATATATATATATATATATATATATATATATATATATATATATATATATATATATATATATATATATATATATATATATATATATATATATATATATATATATGTATATATATATAGATGGTTTTATTGACTTTACATTATACACGTGCACTTTATTTTCGTTGGGGCCACCTGCTACCTGGAACCACCCGCCGCATCGCCGTCGCTTTCACAGCGATCTCGTCGCACCATACACCTCAGTCCACTTGCTCTCCGCTGCAACACCAGCACGATCGCACAACCCACCAGAAGAACAGAGAAGAAAAGTCAAGAGTACGTCGATCAATACAAACCGCCGGAATGGAATGTTGTCCTTTTTCAGAGCGTTCGAAATCTGCTTCAGATTTCCAACAACTCGAGTCGAGTAGCTCAGGGAGAGCAAGATGTAGTTCAGATTCAGGGGAAATAGACATAAATTCTCTTGAAAGGGATTGGGGAATTCAAGTACAGAAAACGAATACATATACGGAATTTGAGAAGTTGAGTAAGGATCAGCTGACTAAGTTAGAAAAGGTAAAGGCGATATTTAAGGTTCAACAAGGAGAAATACTAGAACCGACAACACTAACGGAACATGTGATTGAATTAAAAGAATACGCGAAAACAAAACCAGTACACCTTAAACCATACACAGTTTCACCACACGTTCAAAAAGGTCTTTTTGAGGAAATTGATAGACTTCTAAAAAGATTGGTGCCTGAATGTAATACCAGTGAAAAAGCCAAGTGGGGTCAATCAGGTTATGCTTAGATGCCCGACGTTTAAATGAACGAACGGTTAGAGATCTGTATCCGCAAGCTCATATCGGAAGAATCCTAACTTGTATAGAAAGTGAAAAATACATAAGTAGATCTTAAGGAAGCTTATCTACAGATACCACTACACAAGCAATCTAGGAAATATACAGCTTTTGCGGTACCGGGTAAGGGTTTGTACCAGTATAGGAGATTACCGTTTGGGCTCTCAAACAGTCCCGCAACACTTTCACGGTTGGTTGACAAAATTCTCGGGAACGGGGAACTAGAACCCAGAATTTTTATTTATCTGGATGATATTATTATTCTTAGCACTAGTTTCGAAGAACACCTTGAGACCCTAGCCGAGGTGGCCCACAGTGTCGCCTAGCCGGACAGAACCTCAAACTTTAATTTTAGATTTTTCATAATTTAACATTTTTCCCTGTTTCTTAACAGGTTGAATAAAATCTTCTCAAAATATAAAGTCCTGAGGCCGATAGTTCGATTTTTTACAGAACTTCAAAGATGAAATAGATTATCGATTCTGAGAAACACTGTTTTCAAACTTAAGTTATTCAAATAAATATATCTTTTTAGTTAAAACTCCGATTAGGATTGAACTGGTTTCATTTTAAAGGTTATTCGCTGGACTTATAGTTGCCATTCGATTTAGTCGATACAAGCTTTTTTTTCTCGCTCAGACATGAGGAACAAATAATAAATCGCGCAATAAATTAAAGTTATAATATTCAAAGTGGCTGTACTTTTTTGAAACAGTTCGGAAAGATCGCTTGTTGTTCATGATACTTGAAAATTAGTGTACTTTCCGAAAATAAATATCTTGTTTTGCCCCTTTCTGCCCCGAGGTATGAAAAAAGGTGATATGTCTGAAGGAGACACATGGTAGCCTTTGATTACCCAGGGTTCGTAATATAATTTATAGATGTGTCTTATCATTATTAAGAATTAAAAAATGTGTATTCTGTTTAAAAATTCACCGCATCCAATTTTTTGAAAATGAATTTTTGGATGTAGTGCACTTTATATTCGTAAATACTGAATTTTCGATCCACCCTAAGTGCCAACATTTTGAGGCAATAAAAAAAAACAAAAAATGAACATCAAATATGAATTCAGCGTCACAAAATTACCTTAATGTAAAGCTTTCATCAAATTCAGGCCACTTTTGAGGTTTTGTCCGACTTTTGTATGGAAGGTGATCACTGTGTGGCCCGGAGATTAAGCAAAGCTAACCTTACAGTGAATGTAGAGAAATCACTTTTCTGTAGGAAAGAACTACCATTTTTGGGACACGTGATATCAGCAGACGGAATAAGACCTAATCCAGAGCGAATCACAGCTTTAGTCAACTTTGAGACACTAAAGACGAACCGCCAGGTTCGTCGTTTTTAGGCATGAGTAACTATTATCGACGGTTCATCGTTGATTTTAGTGGGGTTATAGCTCCAATTTCTGATCTTTTGAAAGGTAAACCTCGAAAGATTAATTGGACAAAGGAAGCGGATACCGCGTTTAATAAAATTAAAGAGTTACTGATATCTGCGTCCATTTTTGGCTACACCGGATTTTCAAAAAGAGTTTACTCTTCAAACCGACGCAAGCGATCTCGCAGTGGCCGGTGTACTCACCCAAGTACAACAGGATGAGGAACGGGTTGTTAGTTATTTTTCTCAAAAACTCACAGCAACTCAACAGCGCTATCATGCGACTGAAAAAGAAGCCTTAGCGGCGATGCTAACAATCGACCACTACAGAGGCTATTTGGAAGGAAGTCACTTCACGTTAATAACGGACTCCTCGGCAATGTCTTACATAATGACAACCAAATGGAAGTCTTTTTCGAAATTAAGTCGCTGGAGTCTGGTGCTGAAACAATAGGACCTAACCATATTCCACCGAAAAGGGAAGGACAACATTGTACCGGATGCATTCTCCAGGAGCATTTCGGCGATTTGCACATCCACAAATTCAGTTTGGTATCAAAACCTACGAGACAAAATAAGAACCGATGTAGAGAAGTACCCCGATTTCAAAGTGGAGGGAGATCAGATATGGAAGTTTGTGTCAACTCCACTAGTACCGGGCGATAATCGCTTCGAATGGAAATGGATTCCCCCACCGGAAAAGAAGAAAGATATTTTAAAAAAAGAACACGATGATGCACTGCATATGGGATTTGATAAAACGCTAGCGAGGATTAAATTGCATTACTATTGACCAAGAATGTCTCAGGAGGTAAAACAATACATCCGGGAATGCAAAACATGCAAAGAATGCAAGGGTTCTTCAGTCCCAATCAACCCAAAAATGGAAGAAGCTCGCATAGCAAATATGCCATGGCAGATCATCTCCTTGGATTTTGTGGGACCGATCACCATGAGCAAAAACAGAAATCAATATTTACTGGTAGTCCTCGACGCAGATGTACGCTCTCAAAAGGATAGACGTTAAAGAGGTATGTAAGATACTTAAAGAAGAGTGGTTTTGGAAAAACTCTGTTCCTCAAATAATGATAACAGATAATGGGGCTAGTTTCACTTCACAGTTTAAAAATCTGGTGGATGATTTTCAAATCAAACATTTCTTCATAACTCGTTACCATAGTCAGGCAAATCCTGTTGAGCGAGTTCTTCGTACGATTAATGCTTGCATACGAATATATGTACAGAAAGATCAGAGAGTCTGGGATGCGAGAGTCAAAGAGATTCAGTTCGTGCAACACAGTCCACTTGGGAACTGGGTTCACACCTTTGTTTTGAACGGTCATGAAATCAGTTTGTCAGGGGTAGATTTTAAACGCGAACCACAAGGGACAGAGGAAAGCCTTCATAATTATTTAGAGCGAACCTACCATATAAAAGAGAAAACGATGAAAATTGTGAAGAACAACTTAGGGAAAGCTTATAAGAAGACAGAACACAACTATTATTTAAGAATAAGAAAAACGCCAGCAAATTTTCAAATAGGGCAACTCGTTTATCGAAAAAATTTCAAAGTATCCAATACAGGGGATATATATATATATATATATATATATATATATATATATATATATATATATATATATATATATATATATATATATATATATATATATATATATATATATATATATATATATATATATATATATATATATATATATATATATATATATATATATATATATATATATATATATATATATAAATAAAATTGTGTATTATTAAGTTAACGTTGTCTAAAGTTATTAATCAAAATCTGAAACACTGATTCCAATACACCGTGAATATTATGTACAGAGCGAGGCGAGAGCAATGGGTAAGTCATTCAATGTTCGATCGTATTATATATTGCTCATATGAACCCAAACAGTAACAATTGACTAAGCGATCGACAAAGCTAATCTGTATCACGATAACACCTCTAACGACCCTTGCGAGGGGCATTCTTTGGCTCTGCTTGGAAACTCTAGGAAAAGACCTAATCAAAACTCACCTGAGCTTCCTCGCAAGGGTCCTAGGTTGTCCCAAACAAGGGTACAAAATAAAAATAATTCATCAAGTGGAAGTGCTGCCACAAATCCGAAGATAATACCTCCTGGTTTTGGGAAATTGAGATACAATCAGGAGTTCCCAGCACTCCCCGGGGCACCAAAAATCCCAAGTACTCCCGTTTTACAGTCAGAAACTCAACCTAAAACGGGATTCCTTAAATTCTCTGACATTGTGGACTGGATATTCACAGCTTTCAACATTACCGATCCTCTGAAAAGCTTGCTGGTTGCTATTTTACCAACAGTAAGAACATTTTTAAAACAGTTGACTGAACAATGACCCCTCCTTGCAGCGATCGTATCCTTCGATGGCTAACCTATTAAACGGAATCACGGATCTGATCACTGTTTTACAGTGGAACTGCAGAAGTATAATCCCCAAAATTGATTCATTAAAACACTACACACGCTAGATTACAATAATTGTGATGCCTTTTCCCTATGTGAAACATGTCTTACTTCTAATATAAACCTCAACTTCCACGCTTTTAACATTATCCGCTTGGATCGAGAAGACTCATATGGAGTGGGAACTTTTAGGGATCAAAAAGTGCTACTCCTTCAATCGAATCAATATCCCTTCGACGCTAAGCATTGAAGTTGTCGCTTGTCAAACAACAATCAAAGCAAAGATCTTTACATTGCTTCTATTTACATTCCTCCTAGGGCCATGATGGGATATCGAACACTCTCCAACGTGATTGAACACCTTCCCTCGCCCCGCCTGCTTCTTGGAGACTTTAACTCTCACGGTACAGGATGGGGATGTCTGTACGACGATAATCGATCCTCGACAATTCAAGACCTTTGTGACAACTTCAATATGACAATTCTGAACACAGGGGAAATGACACGGATTCCTAGACCACCAGCGCAAGCAAGTGCACTGGACATATCTCTATGCTCGACATCATCACTTGCCGATTGTAATTGCAATCACCACTCGTTCAAGACATTCGGAACCAATCAATGTTCCCTATGACTTCACACGAAACATTAATTGGAAGAGCTACGCTGCTGAGATATCCAAAACTATCGATTCAACACAGGTACTTCCTCCGGAGGAAGAGTATAAGTTTTTGTCTAACTCGATTCTCGATATCGCGATTCAAACTCAGACAAAACAAGTACTCGAAGTGAACACCCAAAAACGTTCCCCCAACCCATGGGGGGACAAAGAGTGCTTAGACGTGTACGCGGAGAAAGCTGCCGTGCATAAAGCCTTTCGGAACGACGGGTTAGTCGCTAGCTATCGATTGTACGCGTTATTAGAAAAGCGAATGAAAAATTTAATGAAAGCCAAGAAACGCAGTTACTGGCGCCGGTTTGTCGACGGGTTAACAAGGAAAACATCAATGAGCACTCTTTGGGGCACGGCCCGACGCATGCGAAACCGAAACAGTACTAACGAGAGCGTGGAATATTCAAACCGTTGGATATTCGATTTCGCCAAGAAGGTTTGTCCGGATTCCGCCCCGGCACAGAAAATCTACCGCGCCGCGTCGCTTTACAATACCGCGAAGGAAACATCGTTTTTGATGGTGGAGGGAGTTCTCATTTGCTCTCTTATCATGTAACAATAAAGCTCCAGGGCCAGACAGAATCAAATTCAACTTGTTGAAGAATCTACCAGACTCTGCCAAGAGACGCTTGTTGAATTAATTTAATAAGTTTCTTGAGGGTAACATTGTCCCACATGATTGCAGACAAGTGACGGTCATCGCCATCCAAAAACCAGGAAAACCAGCCTCCGACACAACTCGTATCGACCGATTGCAATGCTATCCTGTATCCGGAAGTTATTCAAGAAAATGATCTTGTTTCGCCTCGACAATTGGGTCGAAGCAAATGGTTTACTGTCAGATACACAATTTGGCTTCCGCAAAGGGACGAACGATTGCCTTGCGTTGCTCTCAACAGAAATTCAAATGGCATATGCTAATAAAGAGCATATGGCATCAGTATTCTTGGATGTTACGGGGGCTTCAGATTCAGTTTCTATCATCATTATTTATGAGAAGTTGCACCAGCAAGGTCTTTCATCAATTGTAAATAACTTTTTGCTAAACCTGTTGTCTGAAAAACAAATGCATTTCTCGCATGGTGATTTATCGACATCACGATTTAGCTTCATGGGCCTTCCCCATGTCTAAGCCCTCTTTTCGACAATTTTTACGTGAATGACATTGACGAATGCCTTGTCAATTCCTGCGCGCTAAGGCAGCTTACAGATGACAGTGTGGTCTCTATTACAGGTCCCAAGGCCGTCGACTTGCAAGGACCAAATACATTGGACAATTTGTGTGCTTGGGATCTCCAGCTGGGTATCGAGTTCTATACGGAGAAAACTGAGCTAGTCGTATTTTCTAAGAAGCGTGAACCAGCGAAACTACAGCTTCAGTTAATGGATAAAACTATTGCTCAGGTTACAACATTCAAATATCTCGGGGTCTGGTTCGACTCTAAAGGTACCTGGGGATGTCACATTAGGTATCTGAAACAGAAGTGCCAACAAAGGATCAACTTTCTCCGTACAATAACCGGAACATGGTGGGGTGCCCACCCAGGAGACCTAATCAGGCTGTACCAAACAACGATATTATCAGTGATGGAGTATCGCTGTTTGCCTAATGCCTTGGGTTGCATGCACTCGACCCATACGATGAGCGTAGAAGTGCTGGCGGGTGTCCTTCCGCTAAAAAATCGATTTTTGGACCTCTCGTATCGATTGCTCATTCGATGCGATATTTTGAACCCATTGGTGATTGCAAATTTCGAAAGGCTTGTCGAGCTTAATTCTCAAACCCGATTCATGTCCTTGTACTTCGATTACATGGCACAGAACATCAATTTATCTTCGTATAACGTTAACCGTGCTCATCTCTTAGATACTTCTGCTGCAACTGTATTTTTCGACACATCCATGAAGGAAGGGATTTGTGGAATCCCGGATCACATTCGTCCACAAGTGGTCCCAAATATTTTCTATAATAAATACCATCAAGTCGACCGCGGCAAAATGTTCTACACCGACGGATCAATTCTCGACGGGTCCACAGGATTCTGTATCTTCAACGAAAATCTTGCTGCCTCATTCAAACTCAATGATCCTGCTGCAATTTACGTTGCAGAATTAGCTGCCATTCAGTATACTCTCACCCTGACACTGACACCCTGCCCGCAGACCATTACTTCATCGTTTCGGACAGCCTCAGCTCCATTGAGGCCATCCGTGTGGCGAAGCTTGGAAAGCACTCACCGTATTTCCTGGGGAAAATACGGGAATATCCGAGTGCTTTATCTGAAAAATCTTACCAGATTACCTTGGTTTGGGTTCCGTCACATTGTTCTATTGCAGGCAAGGAGAAGGCGGACTCTTTAGCCAAGGTAGGCGCATTAGAAGGTGACACTTACGAAAAACCAATTTGCTACAATGAATTTTTCAGTATCTCTCGTCAGAGGACGCTCGAAAGCTGGCAAACTTCATGGAGCAATGGGCATCTGGGACCGTGGCTACATTCAATTATCCCGAAGGTATCAACGAATGCTTGGTTTAAAGGCTTGGATGTGAACCGGGACTTTATTCGTTCGATATCAAGGCTCATGTCCAACCGTTACACATTTGATGCGCATCTCCGTCGTATAGGGCTTGCTGATAGTAATCATTGTGTTTGTGAGAACGGCTATCACGACATCGAGCATGATGTTTGAGTGTACCGAGAGTACCGTGTTGTCAGGTCCCAACTAATAGATTCCCTTCGGGCCCGAGTTAGATCACCATAGGTGTCAGTCCGGGACGTCCTGGCAAGCCGTGACCACTCCTACATTTTTCTTATCTACATCTTTTTGAAAACTATTGATGTCCAAGTTTAATACATTTTCCCCTCTCATTCATAGTAGAACCTCGTCAACCTCTCCCTGTATCAACAATATGGCATCGCTTCACGAGTTTACGATGCATACCTTTCTTGATAACCATCCATCCAGAACATCATGACTCACGTCACAAGAACATCATGACAGCATTTGAAAGCCAATAATCATCCGAAATATCGACCCTCTCCTCTCCCCTGCGATTACAGGATGGAAATCACTACAATAAAGTGTATATATCCCCCCAATCATCAATCAGCCAACGAGAATGTAAATTTTACAAAATTTTACAATATGTATCCTACTTCCTACCATTTCCCTTTACTAACATAAGAGGGGAGCAAGCTGCCCCTAAATACGGCTTTTTCTTCTCCCACTAACACGTACGATGTGTCTTAAAAAATGAATTATCGGCCTCGTTAAGCTACCGCATTTGGGCCTAAATAAACTTAGTTATATAAAAGAATATAAATGATTTGCCGATCCGAATAAAAATCCGGATGGAACCGTTCAATTTTCTCCCAACCACCCAATGTATATAATAGCCGTAACTACCTCGCACTTCAAGCCGTTCTTAACCAACGCGTTCCGCTACCGGGATGCTTTCTGATGAACGCAGTATAACTAGCACTTTCTTCAAAACCACGCGGTTTTTCACTTTCACTTTTCCTCGTCGCCAACTTTTATATTTGTCAAAGTGAAGGAAACACGGGCAGAGGGTGGAAACGATGGTTACTAGAGTTATTTCGGTGAAACAAATAAAAAAGTGTTGATGGTTTTAGGTATAAACTTTAACTGAGACCAGCTCTATATTCGGTCGATGTTTTTTAAGCCTAGATTATATCGTTGTGTTAGTGTCATCCAACACGTAAATTGTTTCGATACATTTTATAGTAAAACGAAGTTACTCTGTATAACAGTGTATCGATACACTGTACTAAAAATGAATACATAAAGCTGATGCAACAGATAAGAGAGCAAGTGAGAACTCCACCATGAAAAACGGTGTTTCGTTCGCGTTATTGGGGGGGGGGGGGGTTGGGGGGTTGGACGCGGCGCGGTAGATCTTCTGTGCCGGGGCGGAATCTGGACAAATCTTCTTGGCAAAATAGAATATTCAACGGTTTGAATATTCCACACTCACGTTATTACTGTTTCGGTTTCGTTAGTGACGGGCCGTGCTCCAAAGAGTGCTCATCGTTGTTTCTCTCGTTAGCCCATTGTCGGACCGGCGCTAGTAGCTACGTTTTTTGGCTTTCATCAAACTCTTCATGCGTGTTTCCGCCATCGCGTACTGTCAGTAACTAGCTGGCAGCCCGTCGTCCCGGAAGGTCTTATACGCGGCTGCCTTCTCCGCGTACACGTCTTGGAAAGCGCTCATCGTATTTCCTGGGGAAAATACGGGAATATCTGAGTGCTTTATCTGAAAAATCTTACCAGATTACCTTGGTTTGGGTCCCGTCACATTGTTCTATTGCGGGCAATGAGAAGGCGGACTCTTTAGCCAAGGTAGGCGCATTAGAAGGCGACACTTACGAAAAACCAATTTGCTACAATGAATTTTTCAGTATCTCTCGTCAGAGGACGCTCGAAAGCTGGCAAACTTCATGGAGCAATGGGCATCTGGGACTGTGGCTACATTCAATTATCCCGAAGGTATCAACGAATGCTTGGTTTAAAGGCTTGGATGTGAACCGGGACTTTATTCGTTCGGTGTCAAGGCTCATTCCGCCATCGCGTACTGTCAGTAACTAGCTGGCAGCCCGTCGTCCCGGAAGGTCTTATACGCGGCTGCCTTCTCCGCGTACACGTCTGAGTACTCTTTGTCCCACCATGGGTTGGGAGGACGCCCGCGAGAGTTCGCGTGTGGTACGCGTTTAGTCTGAGCTTGAATCGCGGTATCGAGAATCAAGCCACCCAAGAACCCGCACGCTCCCTCCGGAAGAAGCTCTTGAGAGGACTCGATTTTGTCGGATATCGCGGACATGTAGCTCTTCCTATAAATGGCCCTGAATTGTTAACAATATTAATTACGATCGGCAGATGGTTGCTGCCGTGGGGATCAGATACTACCTTCCACATGCAATCTAACCGCCGCGTTCTCAAGCAGAGGGACAGATCTAAGGTGCTCGGACGCGCTAGAGTTCCGCAATATCGCAAAGCCGTGGGTGACCAACTAAGGCTCTAGGAGGGATTTAGATAGAAGCAGGTATTTGCCTTTAATTCTGGTTTAGCAAGCGACAATTTCAATGCCTGGTGTCGAGGGGAGGTCGATTCGATTGAAAGAATAGCACTTTGATCCGCTCCATAAGAGTCTTCTCGATCCAAGCGAATAATATTAAAATCGTAGAAGTGTAGGTCTATTTCTGAAGTGAGCCATGTCTCGCATAGTGCAAATGTTAATTTTCAAGTTATTTTGCAAGATTTAACGTCTAGATCTAGGAATAGATTTTCGGGATAATGCTTGTGCAATTCCACTGTAGAATAGTGATTAGTTCCGTGACCTCGTTCGATGAATTCGCCATCGAAGGATACAATCGCTAAAAGCAATTTCGCAGTGAACCGTATCAAAAATATTTTCCTGCAGGGAGAATTTCACCATAATCCTTTTAAGTTGATCAGAACTATTTATTGCTGTAAAAATACGGTCCACAATGTCAGAGAAATTTATTAAGCAAGCGCTGGTTTCTTTTTCTGGCTGATATATGGGAACACTTGGGCTTTCTGATGTTCCTGGAAGTGCTAGGAACTCCTTTTCTGAGCTCAGATTTCTGAGACCGGGAGCGACTTGAAGAGACACTTTCTGGCCGTTACGACGAAGCTTGGGAGAGGAAATGTTCGTCCTTTTTCTTTTGCTTCTAGGCACAGCAGAAGATGTTCCCTCCTGGGGTTCAGCTCAGTCGCCTTCGTCAGTAGACAAGTTGGTGTAGATGTTCGTAGAGGCCGGTGGCGTAGCTATCTTAAGCATTTCTACAAAAGATCGCTTACATATACGTCTCCCAACTTTTGAACGGAACGGATCGTTATATTTGACAGTGGTGTTCGGTGTGTAAATTTCAGTGAGTGAAGGTCATCCTTTGTTCGTTCGTTAGCTGCCGTTCTGCTGGTGCCGGCAGTAAATCCAGTACATTGTTTTCGCTGGTGCGGAACAATCGACGTTGTTTGCAGATAAGTTTTGCTTTATTTTTTCCTCGCTTGCTTTCTTTCCTTTTCCCTACTTTTACTCTACCTTGTAAACAAATAATAAGACACATTCCCGTTTATATAACGCTCTGCCCTCGTGCTTAAATGGTCGAGGGCGAAATACCATCTGATGTAATCATGGAAGTCCCTGATCCCCGTAACACTCGCATTGCTCCCCGTATACAGCAGTACCCAGAAGGTTCCTCTGGGCCATAGGTGTTATATTTTCGGACCGGAGAGAAACCGGTTAATATATTAAAACTTTCTCGAGATCTGACTGCTAATTACCCAGCCGTAACTCGTATAACACGTGTTCGGGCAAACAAGGTACGTGTTCTAGTGAATGATCTCGGCCAGGCAAACGCGATTGCTTGCTGTGAGCGCTTTACGCGGGAATTTAAAGCGTACGTGCCTTGTGTGGCCGTAGAAATCGATGGGGTAGTGTCCGAACCGGGCCTGAAATGCGAAGAACTGTTGGAGTACGGGGTTGGCTGCTTTAAGTACCCCTCACTTGAACAGATTAGGATCTTGGAATGCAAACAATTGTATACCGCAAACACCGAGAGAGGTAACACTACCTACTCTCTATCAGGATCGCTTCGGGTGACATTCGCAGGGTCCTCTCTTCCCAACTACATCCTCCATGACAAGGTTCGCCTACCAGTTCGCCTGTTTGTACCGCGGGTCATGAGCTGCAGCAATTGCAAGCAGTTGGGCCACACAGCCACATATTGTGGAAATAAGAAACGATGCGGCAAATGCGAAGGAGAGCATGAGGATGACGCTTGCGACAAAGAAATACTTCGTTCGAAACTTTGTTGGAGTAGAATTAGTTTGTGGCAGGGCTTTGACATCTTACACGCAACGCAAAATGCATTTCAAATTCATATTTCGATGGAAAGTAAATGTTTAATTTCGTTGATTTTTAAAAATGCATCTCAAGATCTGTCCCTAAATTTCGGAACATAATTTAAAGAAAATATCTGCGAATCTTTATCGAACGAGGACTATTGACAAATCTCGTGCTCGATTGGAATGACACTGACAATAAATGGTGAACACACTATAGAGATGGTAAGTATTAAGTGTGTGTATTTTAATCTATTGCGCTACTCAAATTTGACAACCGCACCGTTACATAGTAAAAAACCCCACCTTCCATTTACCATATTGGACAAAGTCACGTTCAAAATAATCAAAACCAGCAAGCTGTGATTTAGTCCAGCATAAAACTTGTCACTCTCAACATAAATGCAGAAGTGCCATGATAAACACGCTTGCTATATGAATTGCTCAGTTATGACCGTTTTAGAAGGAATTGTCTTATGAAAGAATTATTCAAGTATACCAAGTTTTATTAAAAAAAATGTCGCCTTGAAGCAAAAATAGCAAATTGCGAAGTAAAATTTCTCAAATATACACCTTCTTGTTCGTATGAAGGGTGGAATCAAACGTTTGAGACATTTTTTTTGAAAGAATCTGCACTTTTTAACAAACATTTAACATTTTTTACTAAAACTTGGTTAAGTGTTGTTTCAATATTTGCAGAAAAATATTACCGAGTGCTCTTTTTAGTAGAATTCATGGGGCGCATTTATTTTGCGTTGCTCTTTCATGATGTTTCACCATAAATCCTTAACGGCATGCCTTCAAACACGCATGGGTGTGTTTTGAACAATAATAAAATTCTTTTAATCACTATTCTGAAAAAATGTATACCTTACAATATGGGATTTTGTTCGATGATTGGCATCATGCGATGTTAAGGGATAAAACCACGATAACATTTTATTGAATACATCTAATCAGTGTAAAAATTCAGGTTAAAACTGAAAGTTCTAACATGGATAGCATACGAAGTTTTATGGACTTCTTCAGGAAGACTTTACAGTTTTATGACGGTTAAATAGCGCTCATATAGTGGTTTTCCACACTGCTAGGTTAGGAGAAAGTGTTATGCTGTTGGTTTAATATCACACCTAAAGAGTAGAATAGAACTGTAATAAAACTATTACTCCTATGATAGTTTGCATAACAAGTTCTACTAATTACAATAAAACTGGGCCAATTTGTCATAACATGGGCTTATAGCAGCCTCCCGGAAGTACATAAGACCATAAAGTTAGCATTGGAGGTTTTAAATATTAGTTTTATTAAACGCTATAAAACTTCAATATAACCAAAATTGTTACTTGGGTTGTCTTCATGATGATAATAGATCAACATTAATCCATGATTTTTGCGACAATTTCAACATGACCATCTTAAACACGGGAGAAATGACGCAGATTCCTACACCACCAGCACGCGCGAGCGCGTTGGACCTATCGCTATGCTCGACATCGCTACAGTTAGATTGCATGTGGAAGGTGATCCCTGATCCCCACGGTAGCGATCATTTGCCTATCGTAATTTCAATTGCTAACGGTTCAAGACCATCGGAAACAATCAATGTCTCGTATGACCTCACACGGAACATTGATTGAAAGAATTACGCGACCGAGAAATCCGTTAAAATCGAATCCACCCAAGAGCTTCCTCCGGAGGAAGAGTACAGGTTTTTGGCTGGCTTGATTCTCGACAGTGCGAATCAAGCTCAGACTAAACCAGTACCCAGTGCGAATACCCATGGACGGTCTCCCACCCTGTGGTGGGATAAAGAGTGCTCAGAGCTGTACGCGGAGAAGTCCACTGAATATAAGACCTTCCCGGAAGACGGGTTACCCGCTAGCTATCAGCAGTACGCGTCGCTAGAAAGGCGAATGAAGAGTTTAATGAAAGCCAAAAAACGCAGTTATTGGCGCCGGTTCGTCGACGGGTTAACGAGAGAAACAGAGATGAGCACTCTTTGGGGTACGACTCGACGTATGCGTAACTGAATCAGTACCAACGAGAACGTAGAATATTCAAACCGTTGGATATTCGCTTTCGTCAAGAAGATTTGTCCGGATTCTGTCCCGGTACAGAAAACGTACCGCGCCGCGTCTCCTCACGATACCGCGAACGAAACACCGTTTTCGATGGTGGAGTTCTCACTTGCTCTCTTATCATGCAACAATAACGCCCCAGGGTTAGACAGAATCAAATTCAACTTGCTGAAGAATCTGCCTGCAAAAAGGCGCTTGTTGAATTTATTTAACAAGTTTCTTTAGGGTAACATTGTCCCTCATAACTGGAGGCAAGTGAAGGTCATCGCCATTCAAAAACCAGGCAAACCAGCCTCCGACCACAGCTCGTATCGATCCATTGCAATGCTGCCCTGTATCATAAAGTTGTTCGAGAAAATTATATTGTTTCGCCTCCACAATTGGGTTGAAGCAAATGGTTTACTGTCAGATACACAATTTGGCTTTCGCAAAGACAAAGGGACGAACGATTGCCTTGCGTTGCTTTCTACAGAAATCCAAATGGCCAATGCTAACAAAGAGCAGATGGCATCAGTCTTCTTGGATATTAAGGGGGCTTTTGATTCAGTTTCTATCAATATTCTGTCAGAGAAGCTGCACCAGCATGGTCTTTCACCAATTTTAAATAACTTTTTGCTAAACCTGTTGTCTGAAAAGCACATGCACTTTTCGCATGGCGATTTAACAACATTGCGATTTAGCTACATGGGTCTTCCCCAGGGCTCATGTCAAAGTCCCCTACTCTACAATTTTTACGTAAATGACATTGACGATTGTCTTGCCAATTCATGCACGCTAAGGCAACTTGCAGACGACGGGGTGGTCTCTGTTACAGGGCCCAAAGCTGCCGACTAGCAAAGACCATTACAAGATACCTTGGACAATTTGTCTGCTTAAGCTCTTCAACTGGGTATTGAGTTCTCCACGGAGAAAACTGAGTTGGTTGTTTTTTCTAGGAAGCGCGAGCCGGCGCAACTCCAGCTTCTATTAATGGGTGAAACGATCAATCAGGTCTTCACATTTAAATATCTCGGGGTCTGGTTCGACTCTAAAGGTACCTGGGGATGTCACATTAGGTATCTGAAACAGAAATGCCAACAAAGGACAATAACTGGAACATGGTGGGGTGCCCACTCAGGAGACCTAATCAGGCTGTACCAAACAACGATATTGTCGGTGATGGAGTACGGGTGTTTCTGTTTCCGCTCCGCTGTGAACATACACTTCATCAAACTGGAGAGAATCCAGTATCGTTGCTTGCGCATTGCCTTGGGTTTCATGCACTCGATCCATACGATGAGTCTCGAAGTGCTGGCGGGCGTTCTTCCGCTAAAAAATCGATTTTGGGATAGAGGTGTGCGCCGATGCATTTTTAATTGGCGGCGGCGTAAGCGACATATTTGGCCGGCGGCGGCGGCGTTGGCGGCGTCACGCCGTTGGGCCCTACGGGCGGCGGCGCGCCGGCGTGTGTCGGCGTGACGAATATTGACGCCTATGTAACTAAAAAAAAACCTTGGCAGTACAATTCCTTTTCCAATTTTTCGGTTTCTCTTATAACAGACTTCGCAGCACATACAAACAGACGTTACAGATTGAAGGAAATTCAAAAAAAATCATCGCCCACAATGTACTACCGACATCTGTTGAACACATTGCACAAAATGTAATTCTTGCAACCAGATCAAATAATTTTTTTTCAACTGAAGCTCCAAAAGTGAACACCCTGCTTTCCAAATGCAAGATAATAAATGAAAAGTGGAACTATTTTTACAGTTGTAAAATTTTAAGAACGAAATAGAATAATTGTCGATGTCGCATACTACGACTTCACATGAAATAATGATTGCAATGGATAAATGAAAAGAATGCAGATTAACGACTGTATTTCAATGACCCATAATAATTATTTATTGTTTTATATTTGGAAAATTAAGGAACGGTAAAACAGTTTTTGTTTTGCTTGAGGAAATTAATTCTTGTTGTCGTTTTATTGTTTTTTGTTTCTATTTAGTCTTATTTGCCTTCTCTCTTTTAGAATCACGCAGATATCAGGTACCCTAACACGAGGCGTTATTAATGGCATTACTGCGCAGAAATGTCACTTTTAATGATCGTGTAGGACACCTTTTAAGGTATACACATTACTTTATTTTCCAGGCTGACGTTTAAAGTAAGTACAAAATCGCCGCGATGATAAGGCATACGATTCCGTGGCACTACATTTTCTTTCAACGTAAGATTTGCTTCTATCTTGAGTGCAAAGTTTGCTCGATGTGCTGGAATTATACAGATCTACACCCAGACGAAACCTAAATATACAGTTACTATCATTCATAATAATTCCACGACTTGATGTTTTACCTCCTGTTGGGTTGAAACTGATCACTAAACAAGCCTGATTGAACATGGTCTGAGCGTATCTCTAGTTTTTGTAGCACCTGCTCCCCGCCAATTTCTCCAGCAGTTCCGGGGACCAATCCTAAATAGATGTATGCTAATCCATTGTATACATCTATTTAGATTTGATACACCGAATCAATTAAATTGCTAACATCCTATTAGGGGAAGATGGGGTAAAACGCACCCCCTAAGGAAATATGATCCAAAATAAGCTATAGAACATCAATTGGGAAAATTTGATTAATGATGTCGTGTAGCCAAGATTTTCCTCCGTAATCAAAATCATAACGCTTTGCAAAATATTCAAAAACATGAAAATAATTCAATTTTTCAAAATCATTAAAAATCACCTTTTGAAAAATAAGCGGGGCAAAACGCACCTGTGCGGGGGCAAAATGCACCACAACAACGGGGCATAATGTACTACAACAATGGGGTAGAATGCACCGCAACAACGGGGCATAATGCTCGACGAACGAGCAAGTAGTTTTGTTTTCTAACGATATTTCACAAAAGTGTGCCATTATATAGCCTTAGGCTATGCAATTGGTAGGTTATCAGAACGATTTTTCTGTTTTCGATGAAAAACCAGCAAATTCAGAAAAGTGGGCATTTTGCCCCCGATGGAGCAGAGATATAAATTTAGCAAAAAGTGAATTATGTAGTAGATTTTTCATATGTAGTGCGACAAAATAATAAACAACGGTGTAAATAGAACAGGAATCCTCTAATATAATAGTAAAACTGTATTTATAAGAACGGAAAATCCTTGTTGCACGAGCCACAATAATTACATGAGAAGAGCACGTTATTGTTTTTTGTTTTCTCGAGCTGCTATTGATGTACGGTTATCAAACTTTGACAGTATATGTTTACTATGACGGACTTCCGACTGGTGTTACCGTTTTCTAGAAATTTTGAGCTGTTTTCGATATAATCAAGGGGTGCATTTTGCCCCAGGGGTGCGTTTTACCCCATCTTCACCTATGTCCTCACTCACCGATCGGCATCGTGTTGTAGCTTAAGAAATGATTGTGAACAACTCCCGCCTTGGGCACTTCGACAAGAGTGAATTTCACATGCCGGCCCAGTTTGTTTGTTTTGGTTTGCATGAGATTAAAAAGACGGTAACGTTTTCATGTGGGTGCGGAAACTGAGTAACGCATTTAGCTCTGTGTCAAATTCTCTTTACTAACGCCACGCTCGCTGATATGGTGCATTTTTGACATTAAAAATGTCTTACTCCACTATCTGGGGCTAGGTGTCATTCTAAAATCTAAACTATCACCCATGTAACGAAACTATGTAAGGTTTGCACGCTTATAACTCCGATATCACAAGATGGATTTTAATCATTCATACACCAACCGATTCAGAAACACCTAACTTAAATATTGGTAATAATTTAATATCTCCCCAGTAAAAGTAGACTTTTAAAAATTGGTAAAATTAAAAAGTTCACGAAAAACGGGAAAATTACCATTCGTGAGGCAGATTTCTCAGACACAGCCGTCATTAGAGGGTAGGTTAGTGGCTCAATCACACACGAAAAGTCATAAATAGAAGCAACGCATGTCCGTTTAAATCAGTTGTTGCTCTTATCCCATACGAGCAACATCTTCTCCGGGCGATGCAATAAGCGCTATCGATTTTCGGCAACGTTGGCATTCGCACACACTCGCACCTAAGTGACTAAACCATATACGGTTAGTTTATAAATAGAGGAGACGCGTACCCGTTTGAATCAGTTTTTGTTCTTATGTCGAACGGGTAAGATCATGGCTGCAGCGTCTAGGCACTACACTAAGCGGTAGACGCTATGCATTTTCGGCAGCGGTGGCCGTGAGGGGATTTTTCGGGTACCAGCACGGTGTCACAGAATGATTTGCAAAGTGGGTGGGTGGGGTGGTTTGGATTTAATTCAATACGGTGTGTGCTGCTTAAGGCTCAAGTTACCTCAAGGCTTGGTAGTATGCGTAAGAAAAATTGTGTTCAGCTTTGCCATCAGATTATCCATTTAAACCTTTTCAAAACTCTAAAAGAAGAATATCAGTCGATTTATTAGATCATCACGATTCAATTCATGCAAAATACCTGCTGGAAAAACCATCGGCTTAGCTGGATGGTGCTTTTGAAAAAGTGGCTGTGATTTTTTATCACACTACCACACCGAGCTGGGGTACGCAACACAACTGCGCAATGAAAAAACCACAGCCACTTTTCAAAAGCACCATTTAGCTAAGCCGATGGTTTTTCCAGCAGGTATTTTGCATGAATTGAATCCGTGATGATCTAATAAATCGACTGATATTCTTCTTTTAGAGTTTTAAAATGGTTTAAATGGATAATCCGGTGGCAAAGCTGAACACAAATTTTCCTACGCACACTACCAAGCGTGCAATTCTAACACATGCTTAAAAAAGGTAACTTGAACCTTAAGAGTGTTGCGTTTGAAAAAATATATTTATTTTTATGCATGCGTGTGCGTTGTAACTTGTTAATCCATGTTTACAGCGCTTTGTAGCTGCGTAGGGTAAAGAGCCTATTGGTTTTCATGTTTCATATTTCGGTTATATGTTTTTTATGAGTAAGGCATCTGACAACGTGCTTCTGTAGTTATTGCACTGTTCAGCAGCGTAGTATTTTATATAGGAGAGTACACTCAGGTTTTTTACGCGAATTTTGAAATTTACGCGGTTTTCATTAACGCGTTTTTTTTAAATTTACGCGGTTTTCATTTACACGGCCTGTATCCCCTGCGTGAAAAATCTGAGTGTAATTGCATCGGAAACAATCACATTCCCAGCAGAACTTTTTGTTTTCTAACTTCAAACACTTTTGTTTCGTACTGCACACAACGGAAAATTTTAAAACAGAACTTACCGTCCCAGCAACAGTTTAAGCGGGTGTTCTATTTCGATTCAAATTCAAGCCATGTCTTAAGCGTTACTGGACTTAAAATTGTTTTCCCAGTTTATCCAGTCAGAATATCTGTCCTACCCTATGTATTTAAAACACAGTTCTAATTGCGTTTTAAAGTATACAACAAATAGAACGGTTGGGTATACTAATTTAAATTTAAAAATAAATCTGTTTTAAATTATGAAACAAACCGCTGTACTGAAGATATAATTATGTCAGTCCTATTACCACATGAAACACCTATATAACATAAAACGCTGCAGAATTGGTTTAATAATACAATGTTTACACTACAGAGTTATAACACGTTTTAATAATTAGCAACAAGAAAAATGTCACCAAGATAGCATAAAAACCCGTTTTAACTGGTAGTGCGAACGTTGTATAACAATGTAATTTATCAAATAATTTCATTTGTTCAACCACTAATCGATCAAGAAATACTTAACCTTAAGATTGATTACTTAAGTTCATTAGTACATTATTGAAAATTTAAATGGAAAATGAAATTTTATATTTCATGGAGAATCTGTACATTTCCGTTGGCGGGCGTGGGCTTCCTCATAACAGCTCTCAATATGGAACTTTTCTTTTGAATATATTTTCTGGACAGACCAGCCTATTTTTACTAGATGGATCAGCCAAATAATGCCAATCACCTAGTGAGATACTTGATTAATTAATAGATTACCGTTAAAAGACCTTCAATAAATTATGTTTTGATGGGGAGGGTATATAGCAAATTGTAACATATGAAAACAGGCGAGTGAACAAGAACGTGAGTCGATATGTGTGATAGATAAAATTCATTTGCACGCTCTTGAAAAAAGCTACATTTTTAATGCCACCGTGGTCATGTCCTGTACACAACCCTTTAATTTTTTGTAATTTAAATCGTTTTTTCTACGAGTGATGAAAATTCATCTCGTGTTACGTCTTATTTGTCCTTGATACCGGGCTGATGCAACTGATACTGAAAATCTTTCCTGGGTGGGGCTAGATCACACGATGAATAATTTATTACCCGTTTCATCTGTAGATAGACTTTCGTGCACATTTTTAAAGCAGCAAAATAAATATTCTCACATTAAACTGCATGGACAAATAAACCGAACATCTTATGCACAATCCTAGAGAGGGTGTTAAATGTTGTTTTTGTTAGCCACCGCAACAACCAAACTATGGTAGATGCGGTGTGAGCATATTTTCGTGTGACAAAATTATTTTTCTGTGAGTATTTGGGGGTAAAATTCGCAATATGAGACCCTCTTTTTTTACAATGGAGAAGACCTTTACGTCCTAGCCCAGTACACGTGCTATTGGTAGGGTCCAATCTACCACACGGGGTGCACTGGGGGCGTGTCGGGCTCGAATGGTGACGCTTCCATTAATATCGACTAAACTCCATTGGGCTCCGCCATCATTCCTCCCAGGAACTACCTCTCCGTTTTACTTCTGGGGGGATGGCTGTACTAAATGTACTCATTCACTCTCACTCACGCGTTCCTACGTCCTGTATGAGGCTTACTTGGGTGCTCTCTCAATCGCACTTTGATTTACTCTCAAACACTCCCACATGGGGCTGACTTTTGTGCCCACCTTTTTCGTTCCTTGCGAGGCTGACTTGTGTACTCACCTTACTCATTCCTTGCTAGGCTTACTTTTGTGCTCGCCCCACCCATACCATGTGAGGCTGACTTGGGTGTTCACCCTATCACCTGATTCACTCTCGATCGTGCCACTCTATTGTACCTCTGTCACTCCCCCTGGTATCCCATGTGGGACATTTTTCTTAGGCCACACTTCTGACATACCATGCGAGGCTGACTTGTGTGCTAATCTTTTTCATTCCTTGCTAGGCTGACTTTTGTGCTAGCCTCTACCATACCATGTGAGGCTGACTTTTGTGCTCACCCTTAACATGCCGTGTGAGACTGACTTGGATGCTCACCCATTCACTCCTCTGCCACGCCATGAGGCATCGATAGCTAAGTCCCAACATACTACGCTACGACCCTCCCGTCTTGGCATGAGGCAGTCCACTTATACGCCTATACACTCACTCTTCTGTCTTGCTTCGGGGTGGCTGGGTTTACCCCTTACGCGGTTGCCAGTCGCTGCGCCAAACCTGCCTCGGCATGAACAGACCATTCACTCCCTTTTTTGCGCTTGGCCTTTTTCGCTCCAGCTAACCAATCACTAGTTAGCCGTGCCCGTCGTCTGTTGCTCGGTTCGCCAGATTACCTGTAGCCTACTGGCAATCTGGATGGTAGCAGCCGAGACTACGTTCCACTTGTCCACCGATTGACACATCCGCTGAATAAGGGTATCAGAGGTTGTGTCCCAGCCACAGACGTCAAGCATTGCTCTTCTTTCGACGTCGAACCGATGACATACGAACAGTATGTGTTCGGCAGTTTCGTCTACACCTGGGCAGTCGGGGCAGACTGGGATCTCCGCGTGCCCGAACCTGTGGAGGTACTGTCGGAAACAGCCATGGCCTGACAGGAATTGTGTTAGGTGGAAGTGAACTTCCCCATGGGGTCTTCCCACCCAGCTCGATATGCTAGGTATTAGCCGGTGGGTCCACCTACCTTTCGAGGAGTTGTCCCACTCACGTTGCCATCTGGCGACCGAGGTCACCCTGGAGCGCTCGCGGGCTCCCTTATTTCCACGTAGCTCGAAGCACTCCTCATCTACCCGAATGACCAGCCCGACTGGCATCATGGTCGCTATCACGCAGGATGCATCGTGTGATACCGTGCGGTAGGCAGATATCACTCTGAGGCACATCACGCGGTAGGTTCTCTCCAGTTTCTGTAGGTAACTGGTTACCCTCAGTGCTCTTGACCATGACGGGCCGCCGTACCTGAGGATAGATACGGCAACGCCTGCCAGTAACCTACGTCTACTGGCGCACACCTTTGAGCTGTTGGACATCATTCTCGATAGAGCCGCAACAGCGGTCGACGCTCTCTTGAATGTATAGTCGACATGGCTGCCGAAGGTCAGCTTATCGTCTATAATGACTCCGAGAGACTTCAGACTTCGCTGTGAAATGATCGCGACTTCTCCCACATGGATAACTGCATGTTGTGCCGACTTGCGGTTGTTGACGATAACTACCTCCGTCTTATGATGAGCGAGCTCCAGGCCTCTCGCGCTCATCCATTCTTCCACCGTGCTGATCGCGTGTTCTGCGGTTAGTTCTACCTCAGGAATTGACTCCCCGTAGACCTCCAAGGTTACGTCGTCGGCAAAGCCGACGATCTTGACCCCAGGAGTGAACTTCAGTCTCAGAACCCCGTCATACATGAGGTTCCATAGCACCGGGCCTAGGATCGAGCCCTGCGGGACTCCGGCGGTAATCGAAACCCTTTTCTGACCGGCATCGGTCTCGTATAGCAGTACGCGGTTTTGGAAGTAACTTTCCAAGATCCGGTACAGACCCACCGGTAGGCTAAGCCGGTGTAACGAGAGCGCGATGGCATCCCAGCTTGCGCTGTTGAATGCCTTCTTCACGTCAAGTGTCACTAACGCACAGTATCGAATACCTCGCCTTTTCCGTTGGATCGCTATCTCGGCAGTATTTATCACTGAGTTGAGAGCGTCCACTGTGGACTTACCCTTCCGAAAGTCAAACTGGTTGCTAGACAGACCGTCCGTACCTTCCGCATACGGGGTTAGCCTGTTGAGGATGATCCTCTCAAGCAGTTTGCCAGTCGTGTCGATCAGACAGATTGGTCTGTACGCCGATGGGTCGCCTGGCGGCTTCGGCAACAGCACCAATTTCTGCCTTTTCCATCTATCGGGGAAACGGCACTCGTCAAGGCATCTCTGCATAGCTAGCCTGAACATGTTCGGGTTCGCTATGATCGCTGCCTTGAGAGCGTTGTTTGGAACTCCATCCGGCCCTGGAGCTTTGTTCATTGCTAGGGATTTAGCCACTGCGAGTAGTTCTTCATTCGTCACTGGAGCCATCATTTCGGCCGTGGCCGCACTGTCTCGTAGTGCAGGTGGCCAGGGGCTTGTGGTTCGAGACGGGAAGAGTACTTCGATAATCGTTGCCAACCGGTCCGGAGACCGTTCTGGGGGTGAGGAGCCCCCTTTGGTCTTGGCCATCACAATTCTGTAGGCGTCACCCCACGGATTCGCGTTGGCACTCTTACACAGGTTGTCGAAACACGCTCTCTTGCTGCTTTTAATGGCCTTGTTAAGGTCCAATTTCGCAGCTCGAAACACTTCACGGCGGTTCTCTCTTGCATCCTCGGTGCGAGCTCTTTGCATCCTACGTCTAGCTCTGAGGCAGGCTGACCGTAGAGCTGCAATCTCGGCACTCCACCAGTATACCGGGCATCTGCCGTTTCTTGGCAGTGTTTTTCTCGGCATAGTGGCGTCGCACGCGCGTGATAGAACAGCTACCAGCGCATCCCCGCTTAGACTGTCGGTGTTGGCCTCCAGTCCCAGAGCCGCGGTGAAAGCTTCGCTGTCAAAGTGATTGGACTTCCACCCGCGTACCTGACACCGCCCTCGGATGCTGCACACCATAGTTGATCCTAAAGCGGATTGCCAAATGATCGCTATGGGCGTAGCCTTCGTCTACCCTCCATTCCATGCCTGGAGCCAGACTCGGGCTGGCAAATGTTACGTCAATCCACGCCTCCACTCCGTTTCTACGGAATGTACTAGCGGAGCCATTATTAGCTAGCACAGTATCGAGTTTCGCAAGCCCCTCCATTAGCGCTTGACCCCTGCTATTTGTACAACAGCTGCCCCACTCCACTGCCCAAGCGTTAAAGTCTCCCGCTATGACTACCGGTTTCCGGCCCACTAGGTCCGACGAGAGCCTGTCGATCATCTGGTTGAACTGTTCTATTGGCCACCTTGGTGGGGCGTAGCAGCTACAATAGAACACCCCATTGATCTTGGCAATCGCCACACCCTCGGCGGAGGAGTGTATTACCTCTTGAACCGGGAACCGTCCCGTTGTACAGATTGCCACCATTCCAGACCCGTCCGACACCCAATTGCCGTTGCCGGCAGGGATGCGGTACGGGTCTGATAAGAGGGCAACATCTGTCCTCGACTCCGAGACCGACTGCCACAGCAGCTGTTGGGCTGCTGCACAATGGTTAAGATTTAGCTGTGTGACGTTCACGGCTTCTTCTTATTTGCCTCACCGAAGGGACACGAAGGTCCGCCCATAGCATGTTTATGGGCTTGCTTCTTAGCGGTGCAGATAAGGCACTTGTACGCCTTAGTGCAGCCCCGCTCCTTATGCCCCCCGCAGCGACGACATAGTTTGCTCCTGTCTATGTTCTTGCACTCGTAGGCTTTGTGGCCGGACTCAAGGCACCGATAGCACCTATCCACTGAAGGCGGCTGGGGTATGCTAATAGGGCATACCGACCAGTCGAGCTTCAGCTTCCCTTTCTCGGTTACCTTTTTGGCATCCGCCTTCAGTAGCCTGAGGTAGGCTACTTGGGTGCCAGAGGGTCCATCTCTAAATCGGACAGAGGCCCGCTCGACTGTGACGTCGCATTGTTCCTTAACGGCTGCGACGACATCTTCTGCGGTCGTGAACTCGTCCAGATGCTTGCACTGGAGAGTAATTTCCGCCCCTAGCGACCTGACCTGGGCGCCTTCACCAAGGACCTCTTGGGCCAAGGCCTTGTATACCGCACTAGATTGTGCGCCTCGCTTCAGCACCAGAAGCATTTCTCCCGTGTTGGTGCGTCTCACGCTACGCACATCTTGCCCAAGGGCCGAAAGGCTTTCGGCCGCCTTCATCGACTTTAGGACATCGGCGTATTTGTCCTTGTCGGTTTTTAACCACAAGGCCTCGCCTCTGTCCTTGGCCTTCTTCGCGGGCCACGGTACCTCCGGTGTCGGTGCCGGCTTCTTCTTGGTGACCAGCGTCCAGGGGTTTGGGTCTCCCTGCCCCGGTCGGGCCGGGCGTTTGGCCTTAACGGTTGCACGCCGTGTGGTGTCGGTTTTCGCACCCTCTCATGGCGACTTCCTAGGGCGTTTCGCGTTTGACGCCGTCTTACGATTGCCCTTGCCCTTGCCTTTTCCCTTCGAGGGGAACTCGGCCGCCGCTTCGAGCGACGTGGCTGCTGCATAGAAGGTGAAGGCGACCGTCTGAGTGCCTGTATCGACTTTCTCTCTTCCCTCCCTCTTGGAGGCCACTGTCTGGGTTTCTCTGTCGGACTTCTCCCGACATTCCACCCTCTTGGCATAAGCCTGCTGCTTCTGTCTTGCAACACGAACAGTTTTCCGGAGTTCCAGGAGACTCTGTTTTAACTCCTTGCTTATGTTTTGCTTTGCACTAGTGAACTCGATTATTAAATCGAGCTGCTCCACCACTTTGCGCATCGCGGATAGTGTCTCGTCCAGTGCGTTGGTAGGGCTATTGCCTACCACTACTGGGGAGTCACTGGTGCTATCAGATGCAGCACTCGTCGCTCCACTACTCTCCCCACGGGGGGGGGGGGGGGGCAGACCTCGCCAAACCACCTCTAGCGAAGGGGTTTGGCACCTCCGTTTGTTTACTATAGTTTTTGTTTTTGTTCTCCAATATGAGACCCTCTGCATCGCCACATCAGTACACCAGCATTGCGAAAAGTCAAGATCACTCTGGCCAATTATTTCAAAATAGGTCACTAGTTAATCAATGATAAATAAACCTCCTATTGAAAATAATTTTTGTGTTTTCACAAAACTAGTTCACGCAAAAAAGATGGCATTATACTCAAATGTTTATTAGGTGGTTGTGTCTGAATATGTTTAATATTTTTATGATTCTAGTTCATAACTTGATGATACATTGACTTGTATTGACTAAAAAAGTCAAGAATTGAACGACTTGCAACGATTTTCGTAAATTCTCGTCATGTTATCGTGATATTTTATTCTTGAGCTTACCGTCGGATTTTTTACACAGAGTCGCGTGTCTTATAGTTTTCTTAATTATTTCACAGACATGAATTGTGGCTAGGTAATGTGTTTTTGGTACTCAGCGCAGTTTCATTTAATTCCGAACATTACACTGAATATTAACAAAAGAATATCAGGGTTACATGTCCTAGTAGTTTCCTTGTATCTAATGTTCGCGCCTATGAGACTGGTTGCTAGCAGTTGTACACAATAGCTCACATAGAAATTTCAAAACCAAAGAGCAGAGCGAAAATACATGGATAATAGTCTACGTTCCTTGTAATTGTTTGCGTAAGTATATTAAGATTATGTGGAAAATTAATTACTTCACGAAACAATATCATGAACAGTTTCACGAGCTCGACTGTCATCGGTTAAAAAATCGATGAATAATAAACTACGTTCTAGTGAAATTGATTACGTGCAAAGATTGAGATCAGGCACATAATCGTAAATTTCATTAACTATATATTGAAAGTGGAAGTGTTTTTTTTGGATTTGTGGACGCGCACGAAAGGTGAATTGTAACTTATATGCCCGCAACTATAACAAGTTGACGAAGCAAGAATGGATCCATGAATTATATTCCGAGCGTCATGTAATAATTTTCGAGGAAATATCAAGACTGTTAATTTTGTGATCTAATTCACAACCACTAATACCAAATAAAGATCAATATGTGATAAATCATGAATCAGTTAATGTCGTATATTCGGACCATAGACAATGTTCCTAGATTTGTGTCTAAAATTATGAGTCAACGATTTTCGAGTTCGCGAATTGTCGGCGTGAGAAAAAGGCGTCGGCGTGGAGCAATGGGGAACTTAGACGATGGCTACATTCGATTATCCCAAAGGTATTAACGAAGCCTTGGTTCAGGGGGATGGATGTGGGTCGGGATTTTATTCGTGTAATGTCCCGACTTATGTCCAATCACAACACCATGGATGCGCATTTGCGGCGTATTGGGCTTGCGGAAAGTAGTCTGTGCGCTTGTGACGAGGGCTATCACGACATCGAGCACGTTGTCTGGGTATGCGCCGGGTATTGTGACGCCAGGTCTCAGTTAAAGGATTCCCTTCGTGCCCGAGGTAGACCACCTAATGTACCAGTTCGAGATATGCTGGCAACTCGTGATTTCCCCTATATGTCCCTATTTTAAACTTTCATAAAAACGATGAATATCCCAATTTAGCCCCTCTCTTTTTATTTCTCGTTTTTAGAGTTTCCTCCTGCCTTGTGGAACCGATCAGCTCCAGAGTGCCACTATGTAACCGCCGTCGCCCTTACCACTACGCCTGCATAGAAGGAAACTGAAGCGAGAGCGACTCGAGGTCCGATGACTTTTGAAGGATTCCCCGCGGGACCGAAGAATACCATCCACCAATCCGGTACTCGACGACTTACTAGACTGAGGCGCAAATTTGTTTCGCTGATACCCCCACCCGCCGTTTGAGCGAAAGTTGCAAGTTTTGCTCTTCTTTCCCTGTCACCATACGCCTTCTCTCCCCTGTCCTTGATACAACTGCTGCTACACTGATGTGGAAATAAGCCACCCTCTGAATATCTTGACCAAGCATAAGTTTTCGTTAAAAAAATCAAATTAGTATTCTGTATTCCTAGTTTTAAGATAGCTATAATTTTTACTCTTGTCCTCCATCTTGTAAATAGAATTGTATCCCTAGTTTTAAGATATCTGTGAAATTTCTCATAAATATTTGTTCCCCCTTTTGTGTACTAAACTGTATTGTTAGTTTTAAGATAACTGTAAAATATTTCGTAAAATACTATTACTCCCCCTCTTATATATCAAACTGAATCCCTTGTTTTAAAATTTTTCATAAAAAAATCTTTTGGCCCTCTCTTGTATTTTGAATCTTATTTCTAGTCTTAAGATAGCTGTAAACTTTTTTTTTCTTTTGTTAAAAAAAATATATTTCAACATTGTAACCTCCTAGTTTTAAGATATCCAAAATGTAAAAACAAAAGAATTTGGCACCGCCAAGCTAACGCATTTGTGCCTATCAAATAAACGAAATGAATAAAAAAAGATAGCTTACGACGTCCCTGAAGGGAACGCTTAAGATTCTCCTCGCGTTGTTTGTACGCGGGACATGCCGGGAGATTATGTGGGTTTCCCCCACAGTAGAGACACTTTTCGACATCCCTTCCACAAGAATCATCCGCATTTACCACACCGGGCCTTATTGCTACAATGAAAGGCTGTGTCCCCCAATTGTTTGCAATTATTACAGTTCATAACCCGCGTAACAAAGAAACGAACAGGTAGACGAACCTTGTCAAAGAGAAACTGGTTTGGTAGAGCAGAATCGGCTAAGATCACCCGATAAGAGTCTGAGTTGACGTATCTTTTCTTCTCGTCAGCTGCGACTGATGCTAAATGCAAACGTTTGCGCTCCAGTATATTCACTGGCATGAACATGGAGTCTTTGAAACAGCCAGTCCCATATTTTAGCAGGTATTTGCCATTCAGATTCGAATCGAAAACGACCCCACATACTTCAACCTTGTTAGCTGAAATAAACACTCTGTACTCCTTTGTAAAAGGCCCGTGGCCAGAAATATCGTTGGTCTGATTTAAACTGTTTTCAACAACCCGAAGCTTATTAAGGCGAATTTTCGATAGTTCTGTCACGGCCGAATACCGATCCGTCATAGCTCGAGAAATCTGCAACAGATCCAAACACTTTTTGTGTTTGGTCCGAAAGAAGATTACGAAGGGCTCGGTGGCCGAGCTTGGATATACTTTGAGCCGGGAAGCCGATTTTGTTTCGATGTCCCTCTCACCTTGAGATGAACCGCCGTCACACTTGTTTCGTAAAGTCTACACACATCTTGTGCAGTTTATTTAGAAAGAAATATGAACATCAAAGAGTTAAAGGAGGGTAAAGGTTTCAGCGTGAAAAAAATTTCGAAAGCGAATTTTCTTTGAACTTTACGTGAAGCAAATTGATCAAAATTATTGTACATTATAGTGTATCATTTCATTAACATTCTGTGATTTTTCTATGCAAAATAACGACAAACGACTCGGCGCCAACTCACGTTCATTTTTGTGAAATAGTTCACAAAATCTTTTTGTAGAACATCTCTGGAAAAACATGATTTGCGGTGTTACCTGCCATTCAAAAACTACTTAACCGATTTCTTTCAAACTTTGCATATTAATCCCCTTAATTGGAAAATTATCTCAAAAACTCAACGTAGAAGTTAGGTAGATTTTACATAGAATGTGTATGCAAAGTTTGAAAGAAATCGTTAAGTAGGTTTTTGAATAGGTAATAGGTAGGTAACACCGCAATTTTTTCCAGAGACGTATTGTGTATTTCAGGGCGTTGAAATAATAACTAACAGTTTGTTTTTCTTCCAGTTTTTATGCATTCAAAACATTAAGCTGTTTTTGGATATTTGTAAATCTAATTTTGGCCTGAAGGATGCGGATATATTTGAACCAACTATGCTCTATGACCTTACGAATTTTCACCGAGTTTTACTAACATTATCAAAACTATCTCAGAGTCGTAAAACTCATTTATCGCACAATATTATGTAAGCTACGCGATATCAGTTTAGATCGTACATACATTTATAAAAAAAACTTTTTTCAGCGGTTTTGATTCACAACTGACGCAATCCGATAAAAGCAGCTCCGATGAAGATATCTACCGTGATTTGCATGTCTCGTAAGTATATTTTTTTAAATCTTCAGCACTGAGGTAAAAATGGCGTAAAGACTTGCGTAAAGATTTATTTTTCACAACTAAGTGTGCTTAGAATTGTATTTTCTCATTCTGTGAACGTGTTTTGCAATGACTCAACTGAAAGCATAAAACCAAACAAATTTCACTAGTTTAGTCCTTGAACGATCCATAAAAACATGTTATAATCTAGAGATGCACCGAATAGTACTATTCGGCTTTCAGCCGAATACCGAATATTTAATGTTTAATTATTCGGCGTACCTTATATTCGGCTTAAATCAAAATCGGCTGATATTTGGCCCGAATATTCGGTCGACCGAATATTCGGTGCATCTCTAGTATTTTGTATATATGTATTTTCTTTTATTTTGTTTCTTTTAAATATATCATGAATATTAGACTATTACTTATCATATTCGGTCGAAAGTCGGTTTTTATTATTCGGCGTACCGTACATTCGGCTTAAATAAAAATTGGCTGGTATTCGGCCCGAATATTCGGTCGACCGAATTTTCGGTGCATCTCTATTATAATCCACCTAGTAATGCAATTGTGCCTTTCTCATTCATCCAATCTACACGGAAAAAAATTGTTCCCGAAATCGTGAATAAAGTGCCATGAATTCTGAAATCCTGAAACCAGGACCACGAATAAAAATCATATGTTTTATACAACAGGACAATGAACAAAAATCATGTTTTATAATTATGTACAATTTCCCTTCAGTAACACTCGCATAACGCTTATTTTAGTGGAATTATTTGTTTTTGTTTTGTGTACTTCAGACATGGTTTCCACCAAGTCATTTCTAATGTGATTTTCAGTACGCGAACTGGTTCACAACTTTATGAACATTATTCATAAAATCAAAGGTTGACTCTTAATGATTTTTATAGATGTAAGAGCCTTAGATTATAAAATCAAAATATTTTGGATATGTTCTCGTGAACTATTTCACGAAATTCATGAAATATAGTCAGGCATTGTAATTCTTTCTCACTCACGCGAGAAGAGCCTTATCCGATGTCCAACTTTTCCGAGATAAGATGAGTCGCAAAATTCTCCGTCTCCACAAATAGCGTGAGAATAAATTTTCCGGATAAAGTTTATTTGACTTTTTCCTACTCACCGGAGAAGGTGATAATATTTTAATTTCGTAGAAATCAATGAAGGCGTCAAAATATAATATATAAAATATATATAATTTCAAAGAAAAGCAGCAAAGAAGTACGACAGACTTGTTTTTTCGTGTTTTGGAATAGCGACAGCAAGGCTGCGAGCGCAAGAAGGATACCATGATAAACTCATTCGCTCATTCTCCGGCGGTTTTCTTTATCCGAAAAAATAACACGTTGTATTTATCCGGAGAAGTTGTGTGAGTGCCAATAACTTTTCGTGTGAAAATGTGAGTTTTTATTGTCGCAGTAGCAAATTATCCAGACGCATTTACTCATATGAGCGATAAATACAATGCCTAAATATAGTTCATCTATTCGTGAGCTCATAATACCTAGTATAAGTCACAACTCACGTTCATTTTTTGTGAAATAGTTCATAAAATCTTAAAATATTATTCGTGTATTCGTGAATTGGTTCATGATGCCTGGTACATGATTTGCAATCTGTTATGCGTCCTGGTGATACTTAGAAGATATCGCTAATCATATACAATTTCATTCAACATTATAATAATATTTTTCCGGGAACTCTTTCACAAAATTTGGAGAATTATTTGTGGAATAATTTTTATTCCATGCACTGTTTTATGAAATGCCCAGCTGTTAGCGACAATAGTAATAGACACGAGCATTAGATGTAAATAAAACTATTAGGACCTCGAGCATCGATATTCGTTTGATAAGGTTCATGGTTATGTTGAATTATGAATTATGATGAATTATGAACACAAACCACGCAACTCGTGACGAAAATACGAAAATCATGACTAAGGTCCTGAAATCATGAACATGAATCACTCTACTCATAACTAAAATATAACCATAACGTGAATAGAAACTACAAAATTCGCGACTAAGATCCTGAAATCATGAATTGTAATGCCGCTAGTCTGACAGAAAAATGCGATAGTAAACTCATGAATAAGGTAGCACAATATCGTGCCGAGAAACCATAAAAATCAACATTTGACTGTCGACTGTGTATTTCCAAATCATGAACTAGAATCACAACAAACACTAAATATGTCCAACAATATTCACAACAACAGTAGCCTAAACAAGCATTCCAATGTAACGCCATGTGTATATTCGGGGCAAACTAGTTTTTAAAACACAAATAGTTTCATGATTTCGAGGTTTATTATTCATAATTTCAGGAACTTGGTCATGGTTCTCGTAAATCTTTCAGTTCACGCAATCGTGACCGTTTGTCCCTTTTGTTCTTCATGTACGATTCCATGGCTGGTTATGTGCAACATAATGGTGGAAATGTCCATTACATATTCAGTACGATTTGCACATACATACAGCTACAATATCAGTACGATTTGCACATACCACGAGCTTGAGAAGCTGTGTATCAAAGCTGAAACACTTGAACCCAGCAGTGGATCCAGGAAGAGGGTTCGGGGGCTCCGGACTCCGCCAATAATTTTCAACTTGTTGCCAATTTTTAAATTAGTTTCAATTTTAAAGAAGTTTTCAAACTCTAAATCATACATGAAACCAAACAGCGAGCAGAATACAATAATAAAATTAAAATATGTGAAATTTTTTCATTCAATAACTTACATGTAATTGGCCCTGTATGACTAAGTGTCTTGAGGCTTCAATAAAGAATTATGATTAAGGAAAAAAAACTAAATCATTTCAACACAATTGACTAAGGAAGTTTATGTTGGAGGCACTATGAAATTTTCTTGGGGGGGGGGGGGGAATTGAGGTGGGTTTAGAGAATGGTGGTGTGTGGTGGTAACCCCTCACTGCATGCCCCTAACTACGCCTCTGTTAAAATACAGAAAACCTATATTAGTCAAAAAAAAATAGACCGGGATTAGGTTGACGATGTTCAGAGTGATTACATAACATTTCTATATTAGAAAGGTAAAAGATTGGTGTGTCTAGGACATAACCGGAGTGTCGTGACTACTCGTTTGACTTGTAATTCAAATCGAATGATACTCAATTAAATATGTGGAAAACTAGGGGCGGGTAATGTCCGGGACATAACCGCGATGATCATATTCTTAAAATTCTGCTTGTATCTCTTTCAAATGGCTAAATTTTACGCATTAAGTTCGATTCACCGGGCTCAGCGAAGTTTTTCTGGGGATCCCGTTCGTTAATCTATTCAGTAAAACAATTTTATTGGCGAGTTCTCCGCGTTGAAAACAGGTCAATAATTTCGTATGATTTCAACCAGCAGACAATGTACTTGTACGACAGGTGGAGGGTTTTGAAGTTGTTTTAGTGGAGATAACAACATAAAACCATGTGTTGGACATTTTACAATGCACTATGCTATATTTCACCCTAAGGAGAAAAATTTGATAAAACCAAAATTTGTCAGTGGGGTGAAAATTTGTTTGTATGAACCAGTCTTTGTACAGGAGGGCACAAATCCATATTTCATACTATGTTGCGTTTCGGCTTTGCCTCATCAGAAACCGATACTACAATGATCCTCCGTAACCCCGCGAAACCACTGGGTTGGCAGCAGAGGGTTAGGTTGTTTGGAAGAGATGACAGTTATTATATGATAACTAAAAATATAAAATTGTTCTATAAATTGCAAAGTTATTGCCGTGTTAACCTGAAAATTTGTCATTTCATTCATATAGGAACAGTCATTGAAACTATGTCAATTTATGCTTTGCAAGATTTGAAATAACTTCGAAATGTGGTCACGACACCCCTGTTAAAGGGCGAACACGAAATTATTGCGACACATTCAACAGGGCATAAGTTTTTTACCATTGGGTAAAAATCAACCAAATTTTGCACACTTTCTCATTGATGTGTATTGTTTACATGCTGTCAAACTCGAAGTCGTGTTTTTCGATTCAACGAAAATTGAGGTGAACCAACCCGAGTTGAGAGAACAAATTCTTTCCAAACACCTGGAATTTCCTGACCTGTCGCACCGGCAGTTGGGAAAAATGTTGAACATTCACCATTCAACCGTCTCCAGAGTGTTGAAGCGGTTCCAGGAGCGGTTGACGTTGGACCACGGCAAAGGAGCTGGAAGAAAACCGGGACCAGAGAACAAAAAGACGGAGGGAAAGGTGAAGTGGATGATTAAAGCAAATCCCAACGTCTCAAGCCGTGATTTGGCTAAAAAGATCGGCATGTCGCAGAGCTACGTCCAGAATGCAAAGAAGAGAGCTGGACTACATACATACAAGATACAGAACTTCCCAAACCGCAATGAGCGGCAACAATCGACGGCTAAAACTCGGGCACGGAAGCTCTACGAGAAGATGCTGACAAAATATGGCTGCTGTGTGATGGACGACGAAACGTATATAAAAGCCGGTTTTAAACAAATTCCGAAGTTGGAGTTTTTCACCGGCAAGAGCAAGTTCTATGTGGACGACAAATTTAAGAAGAAGAAAATGTCGAAGTTCGCCTCCAAATATCTCATTTGGCAGGCCATCTGTTCTGTGAGTGAGCCTTTTGTGACAAAGGGCACAGTAAATGGCGAGATCTACAAATCTGAGTGCCTCGAGAAGCGCCTTTTGCCGTTCTTGCAGCAGTACGACGAAGCTATTTTGGCCAGATTTGGCATCATGCCACTATTCCAAAAATTGTCCTGGAGTGGTATGAGGCCACTTCTGTCCATTTTGTTCCAAAGGACATGAATCCGCCAAACTGTCCGAAGCTGCGCCCGGTGGAACAGTACTGGGCACTGATGAAGCGGGAACTTCGGAAGAGCAAGAAGACAGTCAAAGACGAGAACGACATGTTAAGAAAATGGGAAAAAAACTGAGAAACTGGTACCGGATGACAAAGACTTTGATGGAGGGCATCAAGCGAAAATGCGTTCAAATTTACACTCAAGGCTCCATCGATTAACTTTTCTTTTGATTTTTGAAGTAAATATATGTATAAAACTACCCTAAAATTTTGGTTTGATTTTAAACATTATAAGAAAATTGGCATGACATTTTCGGTGTCGCAATAATTTTGTGTTCGCCCTTTATGTCATATACATTACCAACCCATCTTTTTCCATTATGCATTCGTCCTAATAAGGACGGTTTGTAGATAACTATGGTGATACAAGACGAGATTCTTTTTAAACGATTCAAGCCTTGCCGACGATTTGTTTCTACTGCGTACACACATACGAACATTCCCCTTTCGCAGCTCATACCGAATGAGCATTATTAACTTTTCGGTGCAGACATGGTTGCCACTATTTTTCGAAGAATATCTGGTAGATCAACTAAAAATATCTGGCAAAATCTGTCACTCAACAGCGACCTTAAAGTCATCGAAATTTATCAATAGATTTTTGAAAAATTTGAGAAAACATGGCCCAAATTTCCAAAATGTGTGTGCAATCACTTCTATAATTTAAAAATCTGGCAGAATAAGAGATTTCTCTTTTTGTTTGGAAACTGCAAAAAACTCTGACTATGCCAGATAAATTCGGCATAATGGCATCCCTGGGTGCAGATGGAAGGCCATTCTTTTGTGCGATAAATGAAAATATTTTCATCATTCATTTGGGTGTAGCTTTCGCTTAGTGGTAGAGTTGCCACATTCACTGATTTCTTGGAAAGATTTGCAAAAACCTTCGGGTTTGTAGATTAATTTGTAAAATATTTTCTTATGATTCACTGGTAAAAGTACAGGATTAACAAGCGCAAACTTAAGGGGTTATATACAAAGTTGTGGCGAAAAAGTGAGTTAAGTTCGTGATTTTTTTAATGCGTTTTATGCATTTTTTGTAGTGCTATCGAAGTTCGAAAAATCAAGCTGAATTAAAAAAAATATTAAAGGTTGGCGGAGTTATGGCCCTTCCCCTTAGCAAGTTTTTTTGGCAGAGGTTTGCGATGAACGCTCTCCAAGTCGAACCGCTCAACTGAAATCAAAAAAGTAAAAAGATTATTGAAGAAAAATGTATTGTGGTGTACTTGAACGGATCAGTCTCCCAATAAAAAAAATTCCTGAAAAAAACATGTTAACCAAAAAATTAAGTTTTATGGTGTTCAAAATTTTAAACAAAAATTCATGGCAAAGAATCAAAACTTTTTGGATGAAAAAGGAACCGTTCAAGTACACGAGAATGTGAATACAAACAATTCAAAAAAATCTTTTTCCATTATGCAGTCGTCCTAATAAGGACGGTTTGTAGATAACTAAGGTGATACAAGACGAGAATCTTTTGAAACGATTCAAACCTTGCCGACGATTTGTTTCTACTACGTACATACATACGATCTTTCCCCTTTCGCAGCTCACACCGAATGAGCACACTTTGCATCAAGGCGTTCCTATTTATTAACTTTTCGGTGTAGATGGAAGCCATCCTTTTGTGCGATAAATGAAAATATTTTCATCGTTCGTTTTGGTGTAGCTTTCGCTTAGTGGTAGAGTTGCCACATTCGCTGATTTTCTTGGAAGAATTTGCAAAATCCTTCGGGTTTGTAGATTAATTTGAAAAATAGTTTCTTATCGACGGCGCCGGTGGTTGCGAGGTAAAGGCCCGAACACAATGTTAGCGGCAGAGCGGCAAACGCGAATTGTACTAAAATCGCCGCTACCGCTTTGTCGCATTCCTGCTCACAATGCATGCGCGTTTTTTCGTTCCGCTGTTTGGCAGAGTAAACAATCGCAGCAGGTGCTGTTTTTATTTTGCACTCTGATGTTTTCATGTCATGATAAAATACAATAATTCGGTGATCCGTGGACAAATGAGTCAATTTACGATTAGTTCCGGGTAATTCGGAATATGGTGCTAACTGCTACGTATATAAATTTGTTAGTGAAAGTTTGTTTCTTTCATACAACACTTCAAATTATGTCCATGAATTGGGTGGTCTGTGAACTACTCTGGAGCAGTGGTGCAAATTTTCATTTTCAAATGCCAACTTTCAGTTCAATCAAACCCAACCATGATTCAAATTCAAAGCCTCCCTCAATCATTCAGTTTCAAGTTGGCGGGGTTTTCATAACTGAATCGTACGGCTTCTTCATTTCAAATTGATGCTTTTTCATTCACCTACCAAAGCTGTCATCTGCTCTGTAGAGGCCAGTTTAGGTTATATGTCGTCATGTTTTGCGTTTTCAAGCTTACATGGACAGTAAGAACTATGTTCAGAGTAGTTTTGCTTGAAAAACCTAGTCAATACCCAGTAAAGAGATATTCACAGGGTCAATGAAATTGAAAATGAATGGAAAATGATTGAGCAGGTCGGCTGTTTGAATGAAAAATGAAAACGAACAACTGCGAATTGAACATAGTAGGGCATGATTTGAGGATTTTTTCTCCTTCAAGTTCAAAACAAACTGTTGAAAATTTGCAGCTCTGCTCTGGATTAATCCGAATACATATGGACATTTTTCTACCAAATGATTTGTGACCGGTGATTCCAGAACCTATGCCACGGACCCAATTTTTGATCAATGAATATTATCTTTCATCAAATTCAAATCTTATATGTAACGTACCTCTTGAGTATCAAACTTCCTTAATAGTGGATTTTTTATCTTCACTATTGGTAATAAATATAATTTACAAAAACGAGTGATTTAGTGCGATATTTTACCTACACTGTTGATTAAAAGATTGTTTTAGGGGATAACTCTGAAATTTTGTTTGGTGGTATTGGAAAAAAAATCATACGATTCATTAGTGAAAGTTCATTAATTTCTATGAAACGATTCAAAATTTTATAACTTCAAGCTCTTGTAAATTTCAAACTTCGGTCGATTTTCGATTTTTTAACCCAAACGAGGCCATCTCTACGTTGAGCATTCCGAAGTTCCGTAAACTTCCCCGTGACTCAACCGTATCAGAGTGCTATTTGATTATACTGTAGTTATTGAGCATGCCAATCACCCTCGTTTGAAATAGTAATCTGTTGTAATTCAGATAAAGAATTGAACTTCGAACATCAAAGATGATTTTCAAACTTCTAGGAAGCTCTTAGAACTACAAAGAATTCTAGGGAAGCTTTGAATATTTTTGGAAAGCTCAATTATCTCCAGGAAAGTTATATAAGCCTAAACAAAGCGTTGTGTAGCTTCGAAAAGTTATATAAGCTTTATAAATTGTCTACAAACTCTAAAAGCTCTGTAAGCCAGCAAAAATCCTGCGATATTTTGTGAGATTCACTAAAACTATGAACTTCAGAGATGTTATGAGAACGTCCTGGAAATTGTGTAGGGTATTATGAACTTCAACATTAGTAGGGCTCCCCTAGTAGGGTGTTTGGAAGGGCAGACTGTTGGCAACATCTCTTAGAGACAAAAATAAGTGACGCGAAAAACCCGCCAACTAACCCCGGCTCCGGGTAAGTTGGCGGTATGTATAGGTACACCATAAAATAAGCAATCAAATGGAGAATCAATGGGTCCTTTTGGAACGTGCTGAATGTCTTTTCAAGAAAACTGTATATTAATCGACATTTGCTATTATATTTCAGTCTCAAAAAAGAAAAAGATTTTCTTACTTTGGAGTGAATTCCAGAAATAAAAATTCTTGATGACTATTTTTGCACCGTAAATAGTACCGCCAACTTGCCCCGCGAGCAGCACCGCCAACTTACCCTAACCGCATATTTAAAAAAAAAACTATTTCAAAAATAACTTTTCTTTGTGGTTAGATGTAATATCTATACAGATACTGAAAACTCATTTCACGCACTATCGAAAAATATATTGATTCGTAAAAAAATCACCCTAAATAACACAAGGTGTTTAAAATTTAGGAAATTTACTTGGTATGCTCGAAAACACAATATCGCCCACAACTCCCTCATTACAAAATGTTTTGCAACCAAAACACATTGGATAATACGTTCCACATAACTTGAGGTACATAACGAGAGGCAGTGCTATATGTCTAATAGAAACGGAGAAAAAGGGAGTCCGCCAACTTACCCCAACCGCCAACTAGCCCCGGGCTTCCCTACATCAAGTAAATTCGGTTTCCGAGAAACTGCAAACTTCAGGAAAGTTTTGTGGACGCCCGAATAGCCTACAAACCTCGGAAAATGAATAGTAAACTTCAGGGATATATTATGACTGCGGAGGAAGCTATGGTAACCCCAGGAAAGTTCTGTGAAATCAGAGAGAAGTACTGTACATTCCGAAGAGGATCGCAGATTTACAAAAAATCAAAAAAAATGTGGGATGTCCAGAGAATTGCAGGAAAGCTCTGTGAGCTTCAGAAAACTGCGAACTTCTGCGTAATCTTACGAATGCCAGGAAAGTATTCCAAAATTCCGAATGTGTTGAATACTTTAGGGAAGTTTGGCAATTTTTGAGGTGGTTTCTCAACGTTTGGGGAAATATTTCGAAGTTCAAAGAAAAACTTAAGATTTTCAATCGTTAATGATAATGACATTCTGCGAATTTCGGCAAACCTTTGCGTACTACGGCAAAGAATGTTCTGTAGACGTTTAGGAAGTTCAGCGAATAGAAATTACGAACTTTAGATTTTTATTCTTAAGCAAATTTTGTCAACTGATGTGCGTAATGTGAATTTTGCAGAAGGTCTGCAAACTTCAGGAAAATTGCGATTGCGAAAATTTCAGGTATTTTCGCGTAGTTCAGAGCAGGCATGGGAAAATTCACTCATTCGTTTGATTGCATCTGATAGCCATTCAACCTTGGTTCAGCCGCACACAATTATCATAGTGAGCATGGAGCAACGAACCATGAGAGAATGCGATGAATCCTCTCTCCACCACCATGTTTGAGCACTCCGAACGGTCAGCGAACGCACTATGTAAGTGAGTGGTTAAAAAATACTTGAAACGAACCGAACGTCAGCAAACAGGCAAGACTTCAATTCTGGATGAATCAAAATTCGCTCACTCATCGAATGCATTTGTTGACTCATTCAGAGGGTTCCTTGTATGTAATTCCAATAATAAGTATGAGGCGCTGTATATATCGTTTAAGCAGAACTGTAGGAATTAGATTTTTCTTTAAACTTCTTGTTCGGCTCGGAAGCCTTTTGGTGATTATAAGCCGGGAAATTATATGAAAATAAAGCACAGTTTGAATACTGTGTCTGTGACATATGACTTCTATAATAATCATTGCTTCATAGGCAAGGACTCGACGTCGCTTTTGGGAATGATTTGAGATAGTATCGTCGCATTCGGAAAGCGATAGAAATTGTTAAATTTAAAATTAATTCTTTTAAAAGGCTAACGCGAATGTCCTCACCCTTCGTAGTAGCAATCGCACAGCTGTAAGAGTACAAACGAAATTAAAGTTTGTTTTGCTATTGTTAAGATTCTATTGATTTGTAGACAGAGCTGCGCTAAATGAATTTAAGTGTGGGATACGTTGTACATAAAAACGTATTGACTCCAAAAATACGTCTGTTGAACTTTTTTTTCATAACTGGTTCGTCGGGATAATGTCGGATATCAATATTTTTGTAATTATCTTTGTTTTTGGAACGAGTTTGACGAGTGGGTTTTGAAATACCGCCATCGTTGATTACTTTACGCCAAAAATAGAACGTTTTGTACATTACACTCAAGAACTACGATCACGCAACTTCAAATTTGAAACTGTTCGAAGTTTTACATATGGCACTAGTACCTCCAACGTCATTGAAAAGAACTTTTGGAAAATCAAGATTGAACGTGAAATCTAAAGAGCTAAAATTGGCGTAAAATCACCCCCACAAGGGGCTACTTTACGCCAAAAAATTTTTTTCACGAAATCATGTTAACTCCTTCATTTATCGTTATGGATTATGCTCGTTTTTTATCTTAAATACGTTTATTTAGGCCCAAATGATTTAGCTTAACGAGGCCGATAATTCATTTTTTTAGTTACATGTCACATGTTAGTGGGGGAAGGGAAAGCCGTATTTAGGGGCGGCTTATGTAAGTAAAGGAAAAAGGTAAGAAGTGGGATACATATTGTGTAATTGACATCGTCGTTTGCTGATTGATCATTGTGGCGGATATGCACACTTTGTTGTAGTGTTGTAGTTTCCAGCCTGTAATCGCAGGGGCGAGGGGAGGGTCGATATTTCGGATAATTATTGGCACTCTGATGCTGTCATGATGTTCTCTACATCATCGGCATGTGAGGTATGTCATGATGTTCTGGGTAGACGGTTATCAAGAAGGGTGTGCACCGAAGACTCGTGAAGCAATGCCATATTGTAGATACAGGGATAGGTTGGTGAGATTCTACTGTGAATGAGACAGGGGAAAATGTATTAAACTTGGACATCAATAGTTTTCAAAAAGATATAGATAAGAAAAATATAGGGGTGGTCACGGCTTGCCAGGACGTCCCGGACTGGCACATAGGGTGATCTACCTCGGGCCCGAAGGGAATCTATTAGTTGGGACCTGGCAACACAGTACTCTGCGCACAGCCAAACAACATGCTCGATGTCGTGATAGCCGTTCTCACAAACGCAATGATTACTTTCAGCAAGCCCTATACGACGGAGATGCGCGTCAAATGAGTAGTGGTTGGACATGATCCTTGACATCGTACGAATAAAGTCCCGGCTCACATCCAACCCCTTAAACCAAGCACTCGTTGATACCTTCGGGATAATGGAATGTCCCAGATGCCCATTGCTCCATGAGGTTTGCCAACTATCGAGCGTCCTCTGACGAGAGATACTGAAAAATTCATTGTAGCAAATTGGTCTTTCGTAAGTGTCGCCTTCTAATGCACCCACCTTGGCTAAAGAGTCCGCCTTCTCATTGCCCGCAATAGGACCCAAACCAAGGTAATCTGGTAAGATTTTTCAGATAAAGTACTCAGATATTCCCGTATTTTCCCCAGGAAATACGGTGAGTGATTTCCAGGCTTTGCCGCACGGATGGCCTCAATGGAGCTGAGACTATCCGAAACGATGAAGTAATGGTCTGAGGGCAGGGTGTCAATGATCCTGAGAGTATACTGAATGGCAGCTAATTCTGCGACGTAAATTGAAGCAGGATCATTGAGTTTGAATGAGGCAGCAAGATTTTTGTTGAAGATACCGAAGCCTGTGGACCCGTCGAAAATTGATCCGTCAGTGTAGAACATTTTGACGCAGTCGACTTGATGGTATTTGTTATAGAAAATATTTGGGACCACTTGTGGGCGAATATGATCCGGAATTCCACAAATCTCTTCCTTCATGGCTGTGTCGAAAAATACAGTTGGATCAGAAGTATCTAAGAGATGAGCACGGTTGACGTTATACGTAGATGAATTGCTGTTCTGTGCCATGTAATCGAAGTACAAGGACATGAATCGGGTCTGAGAATTAAGCTCGACAAGCCTTTCGCAATTTGCAATCACCAATGGGTTCAGAATATCGCATCGAATCAGTCATCTGCAATCTGCCTTAGCGTGGAGGAATTGACAAGACATTCGTCAATGTCATTCACGTAAAAATTGTAGAGGAGAGGGCTTAGACATGAGCCCTGGGGAAGGCCCATGTAGCTAAATCGTGATGTGGATAAATCGCCATGCGAGAAATGCATTTGTTTTTCAGACAACAGGTTTAGCAAAAAGTTATTTAAAATTGGTAAAAGACCATGCTGGTGCAACTTCTCATAAAGAATGTTGATAGAAACTGAATCGAAAGCCCTCTTAATATCCAAGAATACTGATGCCATCTGCTCTTTGTTAGCATATGCCATTTGAATTTCGTTAATTACTTTACGCCAAAAATAGAACGTTTTGTACATTACACTCAAGAACTACGATCACGCAACTTCAAATTTGAAACTGTTCGAAGTTTTACATATGGCACTAGTACCTCCAAAGTCATTGAAAAGAACTTTTGGAAAATCAAGATTGAACGTGAAATCTAAAACGCCAAAAATTTTTTTTCACGAAATCATGTTAACTCCTTGATTTATCGTTATGGATTATGCTCGTTTTTTATCTTAAATACGTTTATTTAGGCCCAAATGCTTTAGCTTTACGAGGCCGATAATTCATTTTTTTAGTTACATGTCACATGTTAGTGGGGGAAGGGAAAGCCGTATTTAGGGGCGGCTTATGTAAGTAAAGGAAAAAGGTAGGAAGTGGGATACATATTGTGTAATTGACATCGTCGTTTGCTGATTGATCATTGTGGCGGATATGCACACTTTGTTGTAGTGTTGTAGTTTCCAGCCTGTAATCGCAGGGGCGAGGGGAGGGTCGATATTTCGGATAATTATTGACACTCTGATGCTGTCATGATGTTCTCTATATCATCTGCATGTGAGGTATGTCATGATGTTCTGGGTAGACGGTTATCAAGAAGGGTGTGCACCGAAGACTCGTGAAGCAATGCCATATTGTAGATACAGGGATAGGTTGGTGAGATTCTACTGTGAATGAGACAGGGGAAAATGTATTAAACTTGGACATCAATAGTTTGCAAAAAGATATAGATAAGAAAAATATAGGGGTGGTCACGGCTTGCCAGGACGTCCCGGACTGGCACATAGGGTGATCTACCTCGGGCCCGAAGGGAATCTATTAGTTGGGACCTGGCAACACAGTACTCTGCGCACAGCCAAACAACATGCTCGATGTCGTGATAGCCGTTCTCACAAACACAATGATTACTTTCAGCAAGCCCTATACGACGGAGATGCGCGTCAAATGAGTAGTGGTTGGACATGATCCTTGACATCGTACGAATAAAGTCCCGGTTCACATCCAACCCCTTAAACCAAGCACTCGTTGATACCTTCGGGATAATGGAATGTCCCAGATGCCCATTGCTCCATGAGGTTTGCCAACTATCGAGCGTCCTCTGACGAGAGATACTGAAAAATTCATTGAAGCAAATTGGTCTTTCGTAAGTGTCGCCTTCTAATGCGCCCACCTTGGCTAAAGAGTCCGCCTTCTCATTGCCCGCAATAGAACAATGTGACGGGACCCAAACCAAGGTAATCTGGTAAGATTTTTCAGATAAAGTACTCAGATATTCCCGTATTTTCCCCAGGAAATACGGTGAGTGCTTTCCAGGCTTTGCCGCACGGATGGCCTCAATGGAGCTGAGACTATCCGAAACGATGAAGTAATGGTCTGAGGGCAGGGTGTCAATGATCCTGAGAGTATACTGAATGGCAGCTAATTCTGCGACGTAAATTGAAGCAGGATCATTGAGTTTGAATGAGGCAGCAAGATTTTCGTTGAAGATACCGAAGCCTGTGGACCCGTCGAGAATTGATCCGTCAGTGTAGAACATTTTGACGCAGTCGACTTGATGGTATTTGTTATAGAAAATATTTGGGACCACTTGTGGGCGAATATGATCCGGAATTCCACAAATCTCTTCCTTCATGGCTGTGTCGAAAAATACAGTTGGATCAGAAGTATCTAAGAGATGAGCACGGTTGACGTTATACGTAGATGAATTGCTGTTCTGTGCCATGTAATCGAAGTACAAGGACATGAATCGGGTCTGAGAATTAAGCTCGACAAGCCTTTCGCAATTTGCAATCACCAATGGGTTCAGAATATCGCATCGAATCAGCAATCGATATGAGAGGTCCAGAATCGATTTTTCAGCGGAAGAACGCCCGCCAGCACTTCGAGACTCATCGTATGGGTCGAGTGCATGCAACCCAAGGCAATACGCAAGCAACGATACTGGATTCGCTCCTGTTTGATGAAGTGTATGTTCGCAGCGGAGCGAAAGCAGAAACATTCCTACTCCAACACTGATAATATCGTTGTTTGGTACAGCCTGATTAGGTCTCCTGGATGGGCACCCCACCATGTTCCAGTTATTGTACGGAAAAAGTTGATCCTTTGTTGGCACTTCTGTTTCAGATACCTAATGTGACATCCCCAGGTACCTTTAGAGTCGAACCATACCCCGAGATATTTGAATGTTGAAGCCTGAGCAATAGTTTGATCCATTAATTGAAGCTGTAGTTGCGCTGGTTCACGCTTTCTAGAAAATACGACTAGCTCAGTTTTCTCCGTGGAGAACTCGATACCCAGCTGGAGAGCCCAAGCAGACAAATTGTCCAAGGTATCTTGCAGTGGTTCTTGCAAGTCGACGGCTTTAGGACCTGTAATAGAGACCACACCGTCATCTGCAAGCTGCCTTAGCGTGGAGGAATTGACAAGACATTCGTCAATGTCATTCACGTAAAAATTGTAGAGGAGAGGGCTTAGACATGAGCCCTGGGGAAGGCCCATGTAGCTAAATCGTGATGTGGATAAATCGCCATGCGAGAAATGCATTTGTTTTTCAGACAACAGGTTTAGCAAAAAGTTATTTAAAATTGGTAAAAGACCATGCTGGTGCAACTTCTCATAAAGAATGTTGATAGAAACTGAATCGAAAGCCCTCTTAATATCCAAGAATACTGATGCCATCTGCTCTTTGTTAGCATATGCCATTTGAATTTCTGTTGAGAGCAACGCAAGGCAATCGTTCGTCCCTTTGAGGAAGCCAAATTGTGTATCTGACGGTAAGCCATTTGTTTCGACTCAATTGTCGAGACGAAACAAGATCATTTTTTCGAATAACTTCCGGATACAGGACAGCATTGCAATTGGTCGATACGAATTGTGGTCGGAGGCTGGTTTTCCTAGTTTTTGGATGGCGATGACCCTCACCTGTCTCCAGTCATGTGGGACAATGTTACCCTCAAGAAACCTATTAAATAAATTCAACAAGCGTCTTTTGGCAGAGTCTGGCAGATTCTTCAACAAGTTGAATTTGATTCTATCTGGCCCCGGGGCTTTATTGTTACATGATAAGAGAGCAAGTGAGAACTCCACCATCGTAAACGGTGTTTCGTTCGCGGTATTGTTAGGCTGTGCCGGGGTGGAATCCGGACAAACCTTCTTGGCGAAATCGAATACCCAACGGTTTGAATATTCCACGCTCTCGTTAGTACTGTTTCGGTTTCGCATACGTCGGGCCGTGCTACAAAGAGTGTTTCTCTTGTTAACCCGTCGACAAACCGGCGCCAGTAACTGCGTTTCTTAGCTTTCATTGAATTTTTCATTCGCTTTTCTAATATCGCGTACACTCGATAACTAGCAACTAATCCGTCGTTCCGGAAGGTTTTATACGCGGCAGCTTTCTCCGCGTACACGTCTAAGCACTCTTTGTCCCACCATGGATTGGGACAACGTTTTTGGGTGTTCACATCGGGTACTCGTTTCGTCTGAGTTTGAATCGCGGTATCGAGAATCGAGTTAGACAAAAACTTATATTCTTCCTCCGGGGGAAGTACCTGTGTTGAATCGATAGTTTTGGATATCTCAGTAGCGTAGCTCTTCCAATCAATGTTTCGTGTGAGGTCATAGGGAACATTGATTGGTGCTGATGGTCTTGAACCAGTGGTGATTGCAATTACAATTGGTAAGTGGTCACTACCGTGGGGATCAGATATTACCTTCCACTTGCAATCTAACCGTAGTGATGAGCATAAAGTTATATCCAGTGCACTTGCTTGCGCTGGTGGTCTAGGAATCCGTGTCATTTCCCCTGTGTTCGGAATTGTCATATTGAAGTTGTCACAAAGGTCTTGAATTGTCGAAGATCGATTATCGTCGTACAGACAGCCCCACCCCGTACCGTGAGAGTTAAAGTATCCAAGAAGTAGGCGGGGCGAGGGAAGGTGTTCAATCACGTTGGAGAATCTTCGATATCCCATCATGGCCCTAGGAGGAATGTAAATAGAAGCAATGCAAAGATCTTTGCCTTTGATTGTTGTTTGACAAGCGACAACTTCAATGCCTGGCGTCGAAGGGAGGTTGATTCGATTGAAGGAGTAGCACTTTTTGATCCCTAAAAGTTCCCCTCCATATGAGTCTTCTCGATCCAAGCGGATAATGTTAAAATCGTGGAAGTTGAGGTTTATATTAAAAGTTAGCCATGTTTCACATAGGGAAAATGCATCACAATGATTGTAATGTAGCAAGTGTTTTAATGAATCAATTTTGGGGATAATACCTCTGCAGTTCCACTGTAAAACAGTGATCAGATCCCTGATTCCGTCTAATAAGTTAGCCATCGAAGGATACGATCGCTGTAAGGAGGGGCCATTGTTCAGTCAACTGTTTTAAAAATGTTCTTACTGTTGGTAGAATAGCAACCAGCAAGCTTTTCAGAGGATCGGTAATGTTGAAAGCTGTGAATATTCAGTCCACAATGTCAGAGAATTTAAGGAATCCCGTTTTAGGTTGAGTTTCTGACTGTAAAACGGGAGTACTTGGGATTTTTGGTGCCCCGGGGAGTGCTGGGAACTCTTGGTTGTATCTCAATTTCCCAAAACCAGGAGGTATTATCTTCGGATTTGTACCAGCACTTCCAGTTGATGAATTATTTTTATTTTGTACCCTTGTTTGGGACAACCTAGGACCCTTACGAGGAAGTTCAGGTGAGTTTTGATTAGGTCTTTTCCTAGAGTTTCCAAGCGGAGCCAAAGAATGCCCTCGCAAGGGTCGTTAGAGGCGTTATCGTCAGTTGGCAAGAGAGCGAATGGGTTTTCGGAGATAGGTGGAACAACTCTTTTAAGCATTTCTGCGTAAGAGCGTCTGGAGCGATCTTTAGCGGATCGCTTCAGTTTATCCGCGCGAAGTTTGTACGTTGGGCATTGCAAAAGTGCATGCGGATTCTCCCCACAGTAAACACACTTCTCAGCGGGCCTGCTGCAAGTATCATGGCGTTCCCTACATTTACCATACCGTTGCTTATTGCTACAGTAGGTGGCCGTGTGTCCCAGCTGCTTGCAATTGGAACAAGTCATGACCCGCGGTACAAACAGACGCACAGGTAAACGAGCTCCTCCCACTTCAACGTAGCTCGGAAGTGCAGATTCGGCAAAGTTTACGCGAAACGAGTGATGGATAGTAATTCCCATCTTCGATGGACCTTGAGTGCAATTGCTTGCACTCCTAAATCTTAACTGATTGAAGGTTAGGGTCCTTAAAGCGGCCAGCCCCATAATTCATCAGATCATCGACAGTTAGACCAGCATCACTTACCACACCGTCGATCTCCACATCACGAGAAGGGATGTAGACGCGATACTCCAGCGTAAAGAGGCTATTGCTAACGATATCATTGGCCTGTTTCAAGTCAGTAACGACTACGCGCAGTTTATCTGACTGAACCTTTTTAATCTCGGTTACGGCCGAGTAACGTTTTGTCAGTTCCCGTGCAACAGTTATGCTGTTTAACGGTTTATTTTTGGGCCGAAAGTATACCACCCAAGGACCAGCGGATCCATCCTGGTAAACCTTGACTCGGGGGGCTATGAGACATTGTGGGAAAGTGGGGGAAGCGGATCGACCATAACATTATCTGTCTCCGAATCAGATATTCGTTCCTCTTCACCATAAGATTCGTATCCGGAGGGTGATCCTTCTGTTTGTTCCATTTTGTTGCGGGAGCAACACTTTCGACCGCACTGTTTAACTTAAATCAAAATAAAAAATAAAAAATCAAAAGCAATAAAAAGAAAAAAATCGATAAGAAAAGTAAAAAACGAAACACTTCACCAGTTGGTTCCTGGCGTAGGTGAATTGATCCTTCGTTAGTTTTATCCGTCACCCGCGTGATCTTCACACAGTCGTCTAAACAAAGCCGTCTTTCAGGCAAGAAAACTGTTTAGTAACGCACTTCACTGCACTCACTTCACCGATATCGCAGGTAATAATTATCACTCGCGGGACTGTTTATTAGTAATGCTTTACTGCAGCCTCTGCCACAGCAAGCACCTTCGTACTACCGAAAAAACTAAACCACACCGGAGAGAACAAAAAACACTTGTTTCTCGGTACAACGTTCGGTTACGAATGATTATGCTCGCTATTTATGTGTGAAAGCAAATGAATGTAGTGTTCGTAAAAATAAAAGGGTATGTTCAAAAACTGCGTACCACGCATCCAATAACCTTGTTTTGGAGAGTCGATAAGTCCTACAATGAAAAGAAGCAAGCTGAGAAAAAAAAAGCTCTACATGATATGCTTGATATTGATGATATTGAGCCTTAAGAATTAGACCACCTTGTTTTAGTATTTTTCTAAAATTAGTTATAATTGTGTTACGGAGTGCAAAGGTTTTTCCAACCGAAACGTTTTAATGGTCAGGTCAGTTCATCCATCTTTTATGACATATACATTTATAATATGACGAATTTCGCGCCAACTCGAACAAATGTTGGCAGCACCCTCTCAGATTTTAATCAAACTTTCTGTACATGAGAAATTTGTCACACTTTGCATACATTGTTTTTCCAAGAATGATCTAGACAAGCTTTTGGGAGGGTCAAACTTTTTTAACCAATTTTTTTCAAATGGCTATTGTTTAAAAATGATAAATCCTACAAAAAATGTTGTAGGAGTTATTTTCGTAAAATTAGTCATTAGTTGGGCACTTTCAAGAAAAAAAGTCATTTGAAACAAACTTTTCCTTGTCCAAACTGATTTTTTTAGTGTATTTTTATCGAAAACTAAACCAATGAAAGTCAATCATCTCAGAATCCAATAAAACTCAGTTTGTCAAAAGATATTGTACAATTTAGCAATTAAGGGTGTTTATACGCGATTAAAGAGTTTTAAAACTATATGGGGTTGGCTCGATCGGTAGTTACCGAAGAAGCTGGTTTCATTCCAGTGAAGCACATTCAGAATTTAAGCTGGCTTGAGGTTTCTGTCAGAATTTCGAATCAAATAAAACAACCGATCGCGGCTCATTGCTTCATTTGAAACTGATTATGGCTAGTTTGACTAGGATTTAATAGTATTTACAGGTATGTTCCGTTGGGATCATTTTAGATGTTTTGATGCATTTTTTTCAAATTTACCCTTTGGTCGTTATAACACCTTGTACACTATTTTTGAACTTTATAACCTTGAATGTCATGTGCGTCATGATATCCAAAGCCATTGTTTAATATTGTGGTTGTAGTTGAAAACTGGAAAATCCAACCAGACATAATCGTATTTTCTTCTGTGTTTAGCAATGGAACACACTACTCCCGAAGTCATGAATTAGCATTGAACAAAAGAGAAAAAAATGTCGCTGATAGGATTTTCCAGTTTTCAACTGTAACGATAATATTTTAACTGCACAAAAGATAGACAGATTAATGAATAGGGGAATCGGGGGCAAGTCCGACACCGTGGGTAAGCCCGACACCCCATAACTTTTCCCAGATATCAAATTTTAAATCACAATAATAACAGGATATCATTAGTACGATTATTTTGAGTATTTCGAGACACATATATGCCATATAGATTCATCCAACGTCACAAAATAAACAAAATATGCGAAAGCAAAGTTGATGCGCACTTGGATGTTATTTTTAGTTGAAACATTTTAAGGTTTTAACAGCACAAAAGCTTTGAAAATTACCAGTATTTTGCCGCACATTCTAATCTATTCTGCCGGATTGTTGATCAAGAGAGTTCCGAAAAATCATAACACGAACCGGATAGCTTACTACAAAAGGGTATGTTACTTCTAAGTGAATGAATCTTAGTAACAGGGGATATATTCTTTTTGCAGAACGGATCTTACTTCTTAGAATGGCTTCACAAGCGGTAATAAAGCTAGAAAAGATTAATGGGGAAGACCAAGTGTTGAACATTATTTATTCACACATTCGTATGCTTTTCCTCTTGCTACGCGATGATATTCCAGAAAGCATGCATTTGCATCATACATACTCATATACACATAATTACACTTTATCACACATACATAACACATTTTTAATGAAAAAATTGGACAAAAAGAAAGCTAACAAGGGTGTCGCTCTTGCCACTTCGGGGTGTCGGTCTTACCCGCAGCGTTTTTAAAATGTTATTTTTCTCCTTTTGGCAACCAATAATTTTTAATGAATCCAACTTTTTGAAACACTGAAAAAATTATATCTTGTTAAGAACCATCTAAACAAGGATTATGCACAGAATCAGGTTGGCGATTCCTGGAAAAAACCTGGAAAATCAGGGAATTTCAGGGAATTCTATTTGACCTGGAAAAACCTGGAATTTTCAGGGAATTTGTATTTAAATCAGGGAGAAATTTCGACCTGGTGCTAATATTTTTTTTTAAATATGACTGGAAAATATTGGCTCCAACACATTTTATACAAGAGAGAACAACAATATTCGATCCATCTCATAATTACAACTTTTCACCACAATGATTATATGGGTCATCCCCCGTCAGATTTACAACCAAAATTTGAATTCCTTCCAAATTTTTTTTCTTGCATTCTTTAGCTAAAAATAATTAACACGTATTTTTTTTTTTGGCTGAATATGATGCTTTTTTCAAGTTATTGGATTTGTAACTTTCGAAGTTTATAAAATCGAACATTTTTCAATCACTGATAACTGCATGGAAAAAATATTATTTACAAAAAGTAGTTTTTGCATGAGCTTACCGAAAAAAAAACAAAAAATATTTTTTGTTATATAGCTTATGAAATCTGCAATTATTATAAACAATTTTTTTTTTTGAAAGTTGGGCCAATTTTAAATATTAAGAATCATGTTTAATCTTTTTTTGTGAAAAAATATGGAGAGGATATCAAAATACAATGCGAGATATTACAGTTATAAACTGAAAACAAGCCAATTTTACACTAAACGACCAGTGACAGACCTGTTATAATTGTATTATCTCCTGAAGTACTTGGAGATCCATTCTGTAATTTTTACCTAATCTTCGCAATATAATTATAAATGATTTAAAAAAATAATAAAATGTTTTTGGTTTAAGTTAAAAAAATTGCTTCTAGTATTTGCAGAATACATAAGTTACATAGCAAAAACAAACATGCATTGCAAAAACAATTTCGGTGAGCTCATGCGAAAAGGAAACTTAATAAATTATTTAATATTTTTTCTACAAACTGAATAGTTTCTGAGTAGAAGATTCATTGATTCCAGCGGATACTGAGTAGGTGTAATTGCCTACGGATCCGCTACCCCCTTTTGGTCTTTCATACAGTGGTATGCTGAATACAGAATTGTAACGAAATTTGAGCGTACTGTTAACCCTTTCATGCCCAACTTTTTTCTAGTGCATGTAGGGTTTCAAAACTATTTTTTTCTTTAAAACGGTGGGTCAAGAAACTCCAAAAACCATTTTTCATAAAGGTCCTTGCAGTGCTAGAAGCTGCTCAATTTTTACCTTCTAATGCTCACTGCAATTCTCCTAGAATATTTATAGTCCAACAGCGTGGAAAACGTAGCCAAAAATAGTCCAAATTGATAAGTTTTATCAGTTTTCACTAATATTGCAACATAAAGAAGTTATATGAAAAATTCATTTTCCGTCGTCAACGTAAACGGTCCCTGGCAGCACTGCTCATTTCTAGAGCTGATCCGTGTGACCGTTAATACTCAAATGAAAGCCAATAGTCACATTTATTAGCCTTACTTGTTTTTGTGAGCAAATCTTGCCTCAATCAAAAGTTATAGCTGTTTAAAAACATTGTTGTTCACAAACAACATGGGCATGAATGGGTTAAGTGGAGCCGCATGTAGAGCAAGACTTGAACTAGGATGGTGGCTACCAACATACATACATACAAATTGAATAGTTTCTGAGTTATCAGTGATTAAAAAATGTTCAATTCAATAAAATTCAAAATTTTTTAAAAACATAAATTGAAACCAATAATCATATTCAACAAAAACAAAACATAGTGTAAACAATTTTCAGCTAAAGATTGCAAAAAAAAATTTGGTTGTAAATCTGACGTGGAATTACTCATATATAATATTTTATATGGATGCCAATTGATTTATCGACGGCCTTGTTGTGATTCTTCTGACTCAAGGTAAATACATATAAGTACGCTTGGTGTGCACAGGCCGTTTACTTTGACACGGCTCAATGCATTAGCTTGGCCGAACCGTTAATTTTTTTTCTATGTTTACAAATTGTAGACGAAAAAATGGGTCAGTAATGTTAGAGATACATAGTGGTAGAGTAATTATGCCTATTAAATCGAACATATTGTTGATAATCTAGTTGCATTTCCAAAATAATAAAGCAATAAATTCTTTAAAAACTACAAGGGGCAGCCCTATGGGGTTGAACGAACTGTAGACGTAGGACTATACTACTTAAGGTTGAACAGAGAAGGGGCAAAAATCGAAAACGAAAAAAGCAGTTTTTTTCCACACCGTGTGTTGGATCTTCATAAAAATTAATCGGCAGTACTGTAACAAGATTCTACATAAGCCGATTGATTTTTATGAAGTTCTAGCAAACGGTGTGGAGGAAAACTGCTTTTTTCGTTTTCAATTTTTGCCCATTCTCTGTGCAACCTTAATGTAAAATATTTATTTTCTTAGTACATTTAGAGTAATAATAAATCAAATATATTTCTTACGAATAGTTTAAGCACAACCAATCAACATCGAATGTTACATATTGAACCAAACCTTCTTGGTTATCAAGTTATTTCATTTGTAGTAGGCGATCGAATCCAATTAAACTTATTTGAGAAGATCTGAAGAAAGAAGACAGAATAACTGTGACCGAACTAATACCTGAAACTAAATCTTTATAGCACATGATCAGCTTTTAAAAATTGTAAAAACTTTTCGATTGTATGTGGTAAAAACCCAGACCGGTGAAGAAAAATTAAATTTTAGACAATATAATACCATTTCATGTATAGACCAAGCTTTCTAGTTTTATTTTGTCATCAATTTAACTTTCCTAAAGTACGTATACAAATGTAGCGAATGCAGAGGTCTTAATCATATATCTGTGATCGATCCGTGTAAATTTGTTGCTAAGAAAGTTTTCGTCTTTGCGCAATGAAAGCACAGATTGCTATCATGCAGGTTACACATGCATCCGTTAACAAACAGAGATGCCACATTGAAATCTGTGTTTCGGTCGAAAATATCATTTTACCATCTGTGATGACTGAAACAGGAAAAAATCTGTGATAAATTTCCGAAAAATCACAATATTTCCAAAAATCTTTCATCAAAATGCCAAAAATCTACCATCTGTGAAAAGAAATCTGTGATCAAAAATTGTGAAAAAAATCTCTGACATTACAGAAAAATTTGTAAATATAGTAACCCTGCCAACAAATTTGATATACCTACATTCGCCTCAAACATTGAACCCAAGCGAACAAATCAAAATGAGTTAACGCTGATGATGATGGGTAGAGCGAAAGAGACAACTAGTATCACGACACTATGTTAGCCGTGTTTGCAAATGGAGCTCGAATGTACAAGCGATTTTGTGTAGGAATAAAAGTGTGCTGGAAACGAGCACAACACAAAAGAAAGCATAGCTCTAGATAGCGTATCTTCACAAGTAGTGTAACGGACTTCTCACTCAGCTACACTGGCTGTGAAAACACACAGCGCAGTGATCTGCTCCGCCTGCCGTTCAACAGGCAACTGAGCTTGTCCGGCAAAATTCGTTCTTTATATAGTCGTTGATAACGTTATTCATAGAAGCGTAGCGTGCTAGGTACACAAATCTGTCGTACCGGGCTTGGGAAGCGCTATCTTCTGTGTGTAATTGCGCGATATTTTGACAAGGTATCAAAAAAATGGGTTTATCTATTGGAATCCATTCTTAAAAGTATTTCGGGGCGATTCGTGCAAAAAATTTGAAAATTTATCGGGAGATGGCTGAATTATTTGCGTTCAAAATTAGACCACTTTTCGTTACATATCATTTTTGTAGAATTTGCAAAGTGCACCCCCATATCGAAAACAAAGACGTAGTCCTACGTCAAAAAATTGCCGATTCTTGAAATAAATCTTCATGACCGTATAACAGTATATCGCATCGTAGCTGATCTCTTGTTTTGCGGCAGCTTATTTTTTGCTTATATGACCAATTTTGGGATTTGTAAGCAACTAATTCTCAACGGTGTAAACTTGTTTTATTCAAGTTCTTTCATGTACTAGCCATCGAGTTAATTCTAAGCGCTACTCAATTCCACTCGTGTTCAGTGCTAGTCCATAGCGGCATTAGGTAACGTACAGCTTTCATACTTCTAATTCGCGCACGTTGGCTGCCCCTATTTTTTGTCTGCAGCTGAAATCATTTGTCTGCTCCGCTCACTGACAGACAGAATTATTAAGAAACTAAATAAAGTTGTGACGACCGCTCCGGGGTCAAATTATCAGATAGTCCCATGACGATTGTTAACAATCTCTGTGGCAAACCCAAGAATTTTGACATCCATATTGCTAGGATTCTTTGAAATTTTCAAATAGTATTTCAAAGCTAGGACACCTCCAGGACCGGGTGCTATGCGGTAAAAAAGACCAAAACGTTCGCTCAGGTCTACATTTTCAATTTTATCTCACTAAAATTTATGCCTAGTGATGTACTATGATGTCACCAAGTTTCAGGTTCTAGTTATGAAAGGCACATTGTAATTTTATTTGAAATCTGGAAAGGTACTCGCGTACTATTTCGTTAACTAACGGTTAAACACTCAACTCCGCTTAATAATTCAACGTTTTCAATATGGGTTTCCGTGTATAATAGAACTGTATGAAGATGACTTTCGCAAGCTTCAGTTTCAATATCACCTTCCGTTAACAGACGGGCGGATACGACAATATTTAAAATCAACAAATAGTGTATTTAACCGAAGTTTGCCTCCCTTTTGCTGCGAAGCTTCACTCATATCACAACAAACAGACAAACGATCATCGCAAAAAAATCGGCGGTGTATTATCACTCACCATAGATCGCGGCGACTGTTACGTTTGCTTAACTTATAGCACTAGCTTGAGCAGAGATAGAGTATACACTAGTGTCCTTTTTTGTGTGCTGCTATTGCCAGATTGCATTAAAAATCGCTTTATTTATTTATTTGTATTTATTATATTACAAGATTGAATTTTCAACTGACCTTTTCACTGCCGTTTAACGCATAATTGTCTTATGTATAGAGGTAATCTCATAGAACATGGGACGAATACGATCTTAACGGCAGTTTAGAGGGTACCTAATTTCTGAAATGACGAATTGGTGGGAAAAATCATAAGCAGGCAAATGAGAGACTAAAAAACTGTTTGTCTCAAATCACAAGTAAACTTACCAAAAACCGGTTTCTATAATTTGTTCGCAGACCTGTCTGTGTTTTCTTGTGATTATTCGACATTTTCTTGAATTATGCCCCTACTTTAAAGTTGTGAAAAAGTGCTGGAAACAATCTTCTTAGTACATATTCTGGGATACCTTCCTGTTGGTATGAAGTTTTTACTGGTTCACCCACTGTTGCAGAACACCCTGCTTTACCGAATATTTCTTGAGAAATTTAGACTTCTCTATCGTTCAAAATTACTTTAATACTTCATTTCGTTACATACCATGAAGCATGGTTGAAGTCTTCTACGTCCAAGTTTTGTAATCCATTGCCACACAGGAAAAATTGGTAGAATATCCACGCTACAATTTTCGAAGAAGTATTTAGCCCTCATATTCTGCCTATCACTATAATTCGGAATAATCAATACCTTCAATGACTTCGTTCCTTAATGATGCTTCGAATTATACACAAACACATTTGACGTTTTTATTTTATTATTATTTTATTAGTGTACGAGCAGAATGTTTGTCTCACTATCGAATCCATTTCGTCGTTTCTTAAGATTGTAATTTGCATTTCTTTTATATGTAGCTGATGGCAATCGAGTATTAGACGTTTTGGAAACGGTGTGAACAGAGCTTGCCGATTAGCCAAGCTTTTTAGAACTATTCCAATGAGATATCTTTTGATTTCCGTTTGGACCGCACATATTATTTCTAATTCGCATTTCTTTCGACCCATTTTTGAAAGCGCATGTCATCGAATTATGTATTTTTGGATAAAAAAGACATACGTCCATATTTGTAAAAAAATTCATTTTTGGTTGAATATATCAAGATGTGTTTTTACATATTTGTCGCGAACATACTTTACATTGCAAATTGACCTAAGAATGGGTTACGACCACCTTCAAGGGTGTTTGGAATGTAATAGAGTATGTTAAAACGGTGCCTACTTAACCCTCCGGAAGTCGCGCATGACACTGAATGAGCAGCCGCAGTTGCCCAAAGACAATTCGCTAGCTTTTCAGAGCAGCGTGCACTCAGTGCACCAGCGCGACTGCCGAAATATTAACGGAAGATCCCAGACTCATCACCATTTCCACACAGACTAAAATACATAACACTATGAGGAAATTCATCCCCAAAATGTCAATCCGTTTATTTTTCCAGAACACTAGCTCCTGCATTTGCTTGTCGGTCATCCCTCGAGCCTGGTAACAATTTTTCAGATTTGGAAATATTTAAATTATATGACAGTTAAAAGACCAAAAGTGGTTTAATTGAAATGGAAGATACAAAAAGTTTAAAACTAACTAAAAATGAAAAAAATGGTGTAAGCTCAAACGACAGATATTGAAAAATGTTAAATTAATTTGATTTGTTTGAGCACTCTGGAAAATTTATAAAAAGGTGTGGAAAAACCTGGAAAATCAGGGAATTTCATTTTCAGAAATGAGTCGAGACCCTGAATATACAATTTTTGGAGCTTCGTGGTATTTTAGAAAAATGATTGCGCTTAGGGTGTCGGACTTGCCCCCGGTTTCCCTACTGAAATAGTAAAAAGTCCTTCAACATGATACGGAAGAAATAAAGTCAGTAACTTGTAGGTCACGCTAGCCGTTAAACGATAAGCTTGCGTATGTAAAAATTAAAAATCCTGCATCTTGAGCTATTTTACCTTTGCACTTCTACCCATATATTACCTCTACAAAGGATAGAGAACCGATTGAACGATTCAATGATTGGATATGATGATTGAATCAAGATTAGCCTTATCGAGTGGCTCGCAAACCAAAACAATAATATTACATTCTGATTCACTCACATCCAAACATCATTCTTAAAAAATATTGAGAGAATGAGAGGCTCTCCGACTTAGAACGAACGGGAGTCAATTGATTGCCGCACAGCTGCTATCGCTAATGAGCTTTGCGACAAGCTCAGTGTATACTTCCTGGCGTTTACTTCGTGAGACAAACACAATGGTTGGTAGCATGAGATGTATCAGAAGATGAATACAGATGAATGAATTTCGAATGTATTTTTCCCATACCTGCTTCAGAGAAGTTTTGCAAGATGGTCCACGAACTTCAGGACATTTCAAGTAATCGCAAAACTTGCGTGCGAACTTCAGAAAATTTATAAAAAACATCCAAGTTTTGGTATTAGCGGGACTATACTGAGAAATTTTAGAAAAGTTTTTCAATATTTTTGGGAATAAATGCGATATTCGAAATTCTTAGAACGATGAGGAAATTCCACTGCTACCTTGCAAGTGTAGTTCTAAAAACTAGTAGTTCAGGGAGATCCTTAATATTTAAGTGAAAATCTGGGCATTTTAGAGAAAACCTTAACCATTATTTCATAAAAATATGTAGTTCACAGGAATCGAGTCCTGATGCACAACCATACACTACTAGGCCCCATGCGAAACTGGCTCAGACATTACTTCGATAAAAGTTTAATAACTTCTTTTAATAAAGCCGGATTGACTAGCAGTCTTCGACAAAGTTGTAGACTATTAAATTATCTTTCTTATTTTCACTTACAGTAATAATACGATGAAATTAGTGCCACCTAGCGGCGAAAATGCGAGCTAGTGGATTTTCTCCATAAAAATTGTTGAAAAATCTTATACAAATTTCAGGTACGTTGGTCCGGTAGCTAGACTTGTCCAATTTGCTTAAAATTTGGTGTAAGTACTCCTGGTGGGACAAGGAATCGATTAAGGAGTGGGCCGAATGAGTTTTCAAAAATTCATTATTTTTCAGGGCAGTCTACTGCTCAATGTCGAACTTGAAGGAAGAACTGTAAATATTTGCAAATTGTAAGGCATTTGTTCAAACTTTTGAAAATTTCAACGAACTTCAACAAAATTCTACGTAGCTTAGTAAAGTGCTGTGAACTGTAGGGGTGTCTTGCAAATCCAAGAGGCACAGGAAACATTGTGAAAGATGTTTGAATAAAGTCATTAAAGTTTGTCGAAGCTTTCAAAGAGCTTCCAGAGCGTCTATAAAGCTAATAAAGGTTCCATCTTTTGGGGCTAGCAGCACTTTCCTTACAACTGAAGAGTTAAAATTTGGTCAAGTTAGCAGAACTTTAATGCAGTTTGCACAATTTTCCTAGAGTTCTCAGAACATTCGTATGGTTCGTAGACTTTTCCTCGAATCATTTTCCAGAAATCCACAAAACATTTCATAAGATTACAGTGCTTCTTGGAAGTACGCAAATCTTCCTTGCAATACGTAGAAATATAAAGTTTAATAATACACTCAAGTTTTTTTTTACGCGGTTTTTTTTTGCGCGGTATTTTTTTACGCGGTTTTTTTTTACGCGGATTTTGAAATTTACGCGGTTTTCATTTACGCGGATTTTGAAATTTACGCGGTTTTCATTTACGCGGATTTTGAAATTTACGCGGTTTTCATTTACGCGGTTTTTGAAATTTACGCGGTTTTCATTTACGCGGATTTTGGAATTTACGCGGTATCCATCAATGAGGTTCCCTTTATCGCGGATTCTTAAATTTAAGTGGTCTTCATTTACGCGGATTTTGAAATTTACGCGGTTTTCATTTACGCGGATTTTGAAATTTACGCGGTTTTCATTTACGCGGATTTTGAAATTTACGCGGTTTTCATTTACGCGGATTTTGAAATTTACGCGGTTTTCATTTACGCGGATTTTGAAATTTACGCGGTTTTCATTTACGCGGTTTTCATTTACGCGGCTCGTATCCCCCGCGTAAAAAAAAACCTGAGTGTACACATAATTTGTCTTAAGTTTGCAATACTTTTCAAAATGTGGTAAAATTTTCACAACTTTCCCGCATTTACTGAATATCCCTGAAGTTAACCCTCTATTTCTCACGACCGCCTCTAGGCGGTCTCTATAAAAAAAACGTGTTTAATCCACCTAACAGTGTGATGAGACATTTCTTATAACTCTTATCACTCTTCGGATATTATATCGTTTGAGAACATTTAGAACTTGATGCTTCGCGATGTTTTTGATAACACATACTACATGGGATAGTGGCAGGACTCAGAGAATCGCTCAAATGATCATAGGACAACATCAGTGTTAGAAATCTCAAACCAAACAATGGGAAAGCGAAAAATGGCCCATAAAATAGACATATCAACGAATTATTGTTAATGCTCTGTTAATAAAATATCTAAATTGTGGTGGGAAAACTGAATTTTCCTAAAGGGGTTATATATTGTACTGAGCCAGAAAAAAATTGATTTTTTTTGAATCGATTTGATGTTTATACTTTACTCAAATTTCCAACGCGACTGAGAACTAAGAAATCAACGCTTTTTCTTGAAAAGGGCGATACTAGTAGTGATACCATTCAAAGAAAATTAACAGTGAATATTTCCAGACTTGGTTTTATTTTCTATTTAAGAACTATTGTGTTTTTTTACATTCTAGATTGCATGATTCAGTGATCGAAACCCAAAACTTCATAAAGTATTTGAAATTATTAAATTAAAATTAGTTTTTGCTATTGAAATTGACAAAATGATAGTGTCGCCCCTTTGGCGATTGTTTACTTTTTCGGTCCCACCTATCAGTATCGCCCTTACGTTTTTTTACAATAACTACCGTTCTGCACCACCGATTTCGTCCGTGTTTTTTTCAATAGCGATCATTGTTACTATTTACAGCTGGTATCAGCTTGATAATCCTAAAAAAAATACGAAAATAACAGTTTCGCCTCTAAACGGCTAGCAAAAAAAGTATCGCCCTGTTTGTTTGCATGGAGCGCGGAGGGCGAAACTTTAAATAAACAAACAAAAATACAGTTTCGCCCGTTGTATTTTTTTGATGTAGTTTAAGAAAGCAATATCGTAGAATCAAAATTTTTAGGTGAATTTGTTGCGTTTCAAAGCCCTCATTCGCATGTATGAAAAAAGCCCTATGTTTACATTTGTAAGTATCGCCCTTTTCACAAAAAAAGCGTTGGAATGAAATCGCAGCTCCTGATATCACGCTATCTCTGAAGTGCATGCGTGCATAGTTCCAAATTTTACTTCGACATCGACTTTTTCTAAAGGTGACTTCCCAGTAGTATCCTTGATTTGAATTATTATCGCTAATCCTAATGCCAAAGAACAAATAAAAACCTCACGAAAACGAACCGTTTGGGGAAATCATCATCATTACTGGAATTTTCATTTTCACGAAACTTTTCGATAACCTTCCGTCACTTGCGTTAATGCACTGGGTGCACAGTGCTCTGAAAATCTAGCGAAATCGTCTTAGGGCACCAGCGGGTCTGTAAAGAATACTAAAATTAATTTCTATTCCATAATTTTCAGTTCAGCAAGTCGAGAGATCGTGCTCACCGCAAGCCATGAAAAATAGACTACGTTGTGAAGCGATGGTCACTATTTATTAAAAAATCACGGTTAAATAAAAAATAAAACTATTAAAAAATTTCAAATAGTTTATAATTTTCACAAACTTATTAGGTAAAATGGTTTAATAAGCTTTCGTTACATTGTGTATAAAAAAGCTGAAAATTTCAGTATTTTCTCTATCTGCAACATATAAACCCTTAAGTATACCAATTAATTGGTATACAAATTGGAATAGGTTCGCCAAATTTTGGAAGAAGTCTATAAAATAACCCCTTGAAAGCTACCTAAAAATTGTTGTAGTTCGATGCAATAAAAAAAATCTCCAAAAATGAAATGTACCTATTAATGTGAAACACAGCGAATAATACATACAATAAAGACCCATTTTTATCAGTCTCATGGTGTATTTTAGGCTAACAAATTGGGGACATTGACTAAATTGGGCAATTTTTTTTTCTTTATAATAAACTGAAGCTGTTAAAATATTCTTCTCGTTCCTTAATGTAGTCTGATAACTATTTCTGATTATGATGAACTTTTCCTTTTTGCATATTTCTATCTTCATGATAAGGAAAACATGCTCAAGAAAGGATTTACTCGAATTCAGTCTTGTTCGTCTGCTAGAGCCCATCAAACATGTGTTCATATTTGGCTGATAAAATCGGGGTTTCAATGTGTTATAATAGATATTCAGCATTCGAAGAAGTTTCTTTTGAACGAGTGTAGAACGACTTTGTTTCTACTTACTTGAAATCAGCGGCGTAGCCAAACGGCATAATTCCGAAACCGTAATTTTTGAAGTTTTAAAATTATGCAGAATTAATTTTTCAGAAAATAGTAACAGAATTCGTGTCTTTAGCGAATTTGTTGAGACTTTCTTGTAGTCATGAAAAAATTGAGAAAATTCACCATAAATACTTCTTGGACGATATACCGTCAAAATTATTTTTTCAAATGATGCGCTGTTTAACGTTTGTAAAACTCATCGAAGATACTAAACCTCCGAAATTGGCGATTTCAAAATGATGCTAGCTTGACCTTGAATTACTGTTTTTAAACATTTGACCTATACATATCATTGGTCATACAACAAAAATCAAATGCTCATCAAAATCGATCAGAACCTGCTAGAATCGAATGGAAATCGTCATTTTTCATAAATTTCTCTCTACATTCGAAAAGTGTCATCCTCGTTATTAATCATATTCCGTTTTCGTCTCAACTCGACGCATTCCCAAAATAAAAACCTGTTTTAATCCACCTAGTGGTGCAATTGTGCTTGTCTCATTTGTCCAGACTACGATTCCATGGCTGGTTATGTTCAATACAATGGTGGAAATGAATATTACATGTTCAGTACGATTTGCACATACATACAATGGATCGACAGCCACGATCTTGAGATACTATGTGATACTGAAACATCGCTTGAAACCAGCGGCGGATCATGGAGAAAGATCCGGGAGGTCCAGGTCCTGCGAAAAAATTTTCAACTTGTTGAGAAATTTTGAACTAGTTTTAATTTTTAAGTAGCAACCCCTCACTGCATACTCCCTCCGGGCCGGTATGATTGACGATTTTTGGAGTGATTACATAACCTTTCTATATGATAAAGGCAAAAATGTACCAAAGTCCAAAGAAGTCATTTTTTGTCAAACATCTCAATGTTTCATGCATTTTAAAGTCATTTGGCATCAAAAATACAAATTTGATTTTGAAAATTTTTCATTTCAGTTTATATGGGAATTTGCTGTGTGATTGCACTCTTCAACTCGTAACTCCGGAACCGGAAGTCCAATCACTAAAAAATTCAATGGCAGCCGATGGGAAGGTTGTACCTTTCATTTGAAACTAACTTTGTGCAAATCGGTTCAGCCATCTCTGAGAAACAGAGGTCACATTTTTTCCACATGCACACATACATACACACACAGACATTTTCCGATCTAGACGAACTCAGTCGATTGGCATATGACACACGGCTCTCCGGGTCGGGATTAGATTGACGAATTTTAGAGTGAATGAGAAAGGCAAAAACATTTTTAGCAAATGTTGAAAGTTATGCATTTTTTGGTGAGCAGTTCTATGTTTCATAGACATTAAATCAATTTTAACTTCGCTTCCTATTAAATAAAGACCCTTATTACAGTACATTTCTACAAAAACGAGCTCAATTTGAAAATAAATCTGACGATTATGATTGATTACATAACTCTGGAATTTTCTATTGGAATGTTTTCAGGCAGGAATTTGATATTGATGCTATTAGACAACTATGAAATCAAGACCAATAGATCAGTTACATATCAGGACCCCATTCCGACAATTTATCAAAAGTCCTCATGATGTTTACAACAACAGGTTATCAATCTACGGATCAGATAATTGTTATTGTAATATTGAATTAAATCAGTCTGCTTCAATAAATTTTCAACTTCATTCCATTTTTTTTCTGTTGTGGTGGGGGTGGGAGGGTTGTATGGTGTTAAATCTCAAAACCTTCTCTTGGCTACACCATTGCTTGGAGTTATTTATTTCGCTTTTCATTTTCCGATATGTTTCATATCGATCTGATGGTCATAAGTTAGAGAAATTGCAGTCAGAAGGTTCGCACAAATGAACATTTTTGCACTGATAAGTTATCAAGTTCCTTCCAGACAACTTGGAAGTGTTCGGTGATTATTTCTAGCGGTTGTAGATAGAAAAATGAAATACAAAATTCGATTTATCGAAATAATGTTTGGCATTTTTCAATGGATTATTACTATATTGAACAATAAATAGGCGACAAAGAGTAATCCACCAACAACAAGCCATAACTTTTAAAGTATTCAAAATAGATATTTGAAGTCTTCAGTAAAGTTATTCGCAAAAATAAGAGCTACAAATTTGCTGAAGACATCATTTCGATATAATTACTTTCAAGAAAATTTGTGAAAATATCTCACTCATAGAGGGATTAATCAGCAAAAGCACAATACCAAAAGAAAGGGCATATTGCCTCCATTAAATTCTCCGAAGATACAATTGACCTAAAATAAGCCGTTTTGGCGTTAATAATAGATTACATGTTTTGGTCATATGTCTGGCAATGGGAAATGATAAAAACATTTCGTCCGCATTTAATGTTAAATATCTCTTTTGATAATAGTCCGATTTCAACAATCTATAGCTTGTTCGAAAGGTATTCGTTGAAGCTGTCTTAAAACATATAATTTGTTAATCTATCAATTTCGGCAGATAATTCAAAAAAACTGCAAAAAACGCCATTTTTACCCATTCAAACATTCATATCTTGGAAACTAAACATCAGAATCAAAAACAAATTACTAGCGTTCATACTGTTTTTTAGTTCTTTCATTTAAAATTGGTTTGGAGAAGATCGGTTCAGCCATTGCTGAGAAACACGAATGAGAATTTGTCCGTTACATACACACACAGACACACACACACAGACATTGTCCCAAATCGTCGAGCTGAGTCGATTGGTATATAAGACTCGGCCCTCCGGGCCTCGGAAAAAATCTTGAAAGTTTGAGCGAATTCTATACATTTCTTTTATAAGAAATGTAAAATGTGTTTAATCCACCTAACAGTGTGATGAGACATTTCTTATAACTCTTATCACTCTTCGGATATTATATCGTTTGAGAACATTTAGAACTTGATGCTTCGCGATGTTTTTGATTACACATACTACATGGGATAGTGGCAGGACTCAGAGAACCGCTCAAATCAGCATAGGACAACATCAGTGCTAGAAATCTCAAACCAAATCAATGGGAAAGCGAAAAAATGGCCCGAAAAATATACATACCAACGAATTATTGTTAATGCTCTGTTAATAAAATATCTATATTGTGGTGGGAAAACTGAATTTTCCTAAAGGGGTTATATATTGTACTGAGCCAAAAAATCGAATTTTTTTTTATTGAATCGATTTGAAGTTTATACTTTACTCAAATTTCCAACGCGACTGAGAACTAAGAAATCAACGCTTTTTCTTGAAAAGGGCGATACTAGCAGTGATACCATTTAAAGAAAATCAACAGTGCATAATTCCAGACTTGGTTTTATTTCCTATTTAATAACTATTGTGTTTTTTGCATCCTAGATTGCATGATTCAGTGATCGAAACCCAAAAGTATTCTTAAAGTATTAGAAATTATTAAATTAAAATTTGTTTTTGCTATTGAAATTGACAAAATGATAGTATCGCCCCTTTGGCGATTGTTTACTTTTTCGGTCTCACCTATCAGCATTGAAGTATCGCGGGCGAAACTTTAAATAAACAAACAAAAATACAGTTTCGCCCGTTGTATTTTTTGCTGTAGTTTGAGAAAGCAATATCGTAGAATCAAAATTTTTAGGTGAATTTGTTGCGTTTCAAAGCCCTCATTCGCATGTATGAAAAAGCCCTATGTTTACATTTGTAAGTATCGCCCTTTTCACAAAAAAAGCGTTGAAATGAAATCGCAGCTCCTGATATCACGCTATCTCTGAAGAGATCGTGCTCACCGCAAGCCATGAAAAATATACTACGTTGTGAAGCGATGGTCACTATTTATTATTTTTTAACGGTTAAATAAAAATAAAACTATTAGAAACTTAACTTAAAAAGTTTCAAATAGTTTATAATTGGTTTAATAAGCTTTCGTAATATTGTCTAGAAAAAAAGCTGGAAATTTCAGTATTTTCTCTATCTGCAACATATAAACCCCTAAGTATACCAATTAATTGGTATACGAATTGGAATAGGTTCGCCAAATTTTGGAAGAAGTCTATAAAATAACCCCTTGAAAACTACATATAAATTGTTGTAGTTCGATGCCAAAAAAAAAATCTCCAAAAATGAAATGTACCTATTAATGTGAAACACAGTGAATAATACATACAATAAAGACCCATTTTTATCAATCTCATGGTGTATTTTAGGCTGACAAAATGGGGACATTGACTAAATCGGGCAATTTTTTTCTTTATAATAAACTGAATTTGTTAAAGTATTCTTCTCGTCCCTTGATGTAGTCTGATAACTATTTCTGATTATGATGAATTTTTTATTTTCGCATATTTCGCATATCTTCATGATAAGGAAAACATGCTCAAGAAGGGATTTACTCGAATTCAGTCTTGTTCGTCTGCTAAAGCCCATCAAACATATGTTCATATTTGGCTGATAAAATCGGGGTTTCAATGTGTTATAATAGATATTCAGCATTCGAAGAAGTTAATTGTGAATGAGTGTAGAACGACTTTGTTTCTACTTACTTGAAGTCAGCGGCGTAGCCAGAAATTCAGTTTGGTGGGGGTTTGGTGAAAATCGATCATACTGTCCAAACGGCATAATTCCGAAACCGTAATTTTTGAAGCTTTAAAATCATGCAGAATTAATTTTTCAGAAAATAGTAGCAGAGTTCGTGTCTTTAGCGAATTTGTTGAGACTTTATTGTAGTCATAAATATTAAACTGAGAAAATTCACCATACATACTTCTTGGACGATACACCGTCAAAATTATTTTAACAAATGTTGCGCTGTTTAACGTTTGTAAAACTCATCGAAGATACTAAACCTCCGAAATTGGCGGTTTCAAAATGATGCTATCTTGACCTTAAATTACTGTTTTTAAACATTTGACCTATACATATAATTTGTCATACAACAAAAATCAAATGCTCATCAAAATCGATCAGAACCTGCTAGAATCGAATGGAAATCGTCATTTTTCATAAATTTCTCTCTACATTCGGAAAGTGTTATTCTCGTTATTAATCATATTACGTTTTCGTCTCAACTCGACGCATTCCCAAAATAAAAACCTGTTTTAATCCACCTAGTGGTGCAATTGTGGTTGTCTCATTTGTCCAGACTACGATGGTTATGTTCAATAAAATGGTGGAAATGAATATTACATGTTCAGTACGATTTGCACATACATACAATGGATCGACAGCCACGATCTTGAGATACTATGTGATACTGAAACATCGCTTGAAATCAGCGGCGGTTCATGGAGAAAGATCCGGGAGGTCCAGGTCCTGCCGAAAATTTTCAACTTGTTATGAAATTTTAAACTAGTTTTAATTTTAAAGTAGCAACCCCTCGCTGCATACTCCCTCCGGGCCGGTATAATTGACGATTTTTGGAGTGATTGCATAACCTTTCTATATGAGAAAGGCAAAAATGTACCAAAGTCCAAAGAAGTCAATTTTTGTCAAACATCTCAATGTTTCATGCATTTTAAAGTCATTTGGCATCAAAAATACAAATTTTTATTTTGAAAAATTTTCATTTCAGTTTATATGGGAATTTGCTGTGTGATTGCACTCTTCAACTCGTAGCTCCGGAACCGGAAGTCCAATCAATAAAAAATTCAATAGCAGCCGATGGGGAGGTTGTACCTTTCATTTGAGGCTAACTTTGTGCAAATCGGTCAAGTCATCTCTGAGAAACAGAGGTCACATTTTTTTCCACATACACACATACACACATACGCACACAGACATTTTCCGATCTCGACGAACTCAGTCGATTGGCATATGACACTCGGCCCTCCGGGTTTAGATTGACGAATTTTAGAGTGAATGAGAAAGACAAAAATATTTTTAGCAAATGTTGAAAGTTATGCATTTTTTTTGGAGAGCAGTTCTATGTTTCATAGACATTAAATCAATTTTAACTTCGCTTCCTATTAAATAAAGACCCTTATTACAGTGCATCTCTACAAAAACGAGCTCAATTTGAAAATAAATCTGAGGATTATGATTGATTACAGAACTCTGGAATTTTCTATTGGATTGTTTTCAGGCAGGAATTTGATATTGACAACTATGGAATCAAGAGCAATAGATCAGTTACATATCAAGAGGACCCCATTCCGACAATTTATCAAAAGTCCTCATGATTTTTACAACAACAGGTTATCAATCTACGGATCAGATAATTGTTATTGTAATATTGAATTAAATCAGTCTGCATTAATAAATTTTCAACTTCAATCCAATAGTTTTCTGGGTGTGGTGGGAGGGGGGGGGGTGGGGTTGTATGGTGTTAAACTCCAAAACCTTCTCTTGGCTACGCCGTTGCTTGGAGTTATTTATTTCGCTTTTCATTTGCTGATATGTTTCAGATCGATCCGATGGTTATAAGTTAGAAAAATTGCAGTCAGAAGGTTCATTTTTGTACTGATGTACAAGTTCCTTCCAGACAACTTGCAAGTGTTCGGTGATTATTTCTAGCTGTTGTAGATAGAAAAATGAAATGCAAAATTTTATCGAAATAATGCTTAGCTTATTTCAATGGATTATTACTATATTGAACAATAAATATGCGACAAAGAGTAATCAACAAACAACAAACCATAACTTTTAAAGTATTCAAAATAGATATTTAAAGTCTTTAGTAAAGTTATTCGCAAAAGCAAGAGCTACAAATTTGCTGAAGACATCATTTCGATATAATCACTTCCAAGAAAATTTGTGAAAATATCTCACTCATAGGGGGATTAATCAGCAAAAGCACAATACCAAAAGAAAAGGCATATTGCCTCCATTAAATTCTCCGAAGATACTATTGACCTAAAATAAGCCGTTTTGGCGTTAATAATAGATTACATGTTTTTGGTCATATTTCTGGCAATGGAAAATGATAAAAATCTTTCGTCCGCATTTAATGTTAAATATCTCTTTTGATAATAGTCCGATTTCAACAATCTATCGCTTGTTCGAAAGGTATTCGTTAAAGCTGTCTAAAAACATATAAATTGTTAATCTATGTTGTCAATTTTGGAAGATAATATAAAAAACTGCAAAAAACGCCATTTTTACACATTCAAACATTCATATCTTGGAAACTAAACATCAGAATCAAAAACAAATTAATAGCGTTCATACTGTTTTTTAGTTCTTTCATTTAAAATTGGTTTGGATAAGATCGGTTCAGCCATTGCTGAGAAACACGAATGAGAATTTGTCCGTTACATACACACACACTCAGACATTGTCCCAAATCGTCGAGCTGAGTCGATTGGTATATAAGACTCGGCCCTCCGGACCTCGGAAAAAATCTTGAAAGTTTGAGCGAATTCTATACATTTCTTTTATAAGAAATGTAAAAACAGAATAAAACTGCCAAAATATGATTGTAAGTTGTCATGCACGCTAGCATTTCTTCCCAACGCTCCCACCTTTCATGCACATACGTTATTTGAATATTCGTAGCTTTCTGTCAAAGGCAATTGAAGCTCAAAGTTGAAAATTCGAGGAAAACGTGAAAAAAACTATTTTGTGTTTAGTGGTAATCTTCATTAAACAAATTTTAACTATTTTTGAAAAAATCAATGACTAAGAAAATATTTTTGAGTAACCTGTTACTAGCATATGAATCGGTTTAGTGGAATAATTCGGATGTTTAGGTTTTTTGGTAAAATACTTTGCTCGCGTAGAGGCGGTGTTGGGCACCTGAGCGAAAAAAATTAGTCTTTAGTGATTACTTATCGTACCGAAACTAGCATTATGTGCAATTTTAGCTGAAAAGAAGTATGTTTTAAAAACTTTGGGTGAATGCTGCTGTCAGAATATGTCCTTAAAATTTAATAATATTTAGGGGAGTCTGGGGCTAGTTGGAGGAATCTTTTTTTCTCTTTTTGCATTAGACATATGGTGTTGATCCTAGTTCTGCACTTCAAGTACTGTGTAATACACACTCCAATGTGTTTATGCTGCATTACATTCTGTTTCGCACACGTTGTAAGTGATATTGAGTTTTCGAGCGTATTAGAGTGAAGAGCCTATTTTAGTCGTATTAGGGAGGGTGCCTCACCATTTCATTAATTACTCGAAATACAATTGATGCAATGCGTATGAATTGGCACCAATGTCTTTACTTTCTTCTTATGAACCATTATGATAACAAAAATCGCCTTGGCATTTGAACCAACGAGTTGAACAAAGATGGCTAACGCCGCTCTAACCAACGGCTTCACATGGTTATGGCGAAGGTAGGCTCATTACCCCAGGTAAAGTTTTTAAATTTCAGCATTTTTTGTTATTTAGGGCGAGTTCAAAGCTATTCCACGAATGACTAGATTTTTAACTAGCGCGCGAAAAGATCTTTCCGTGGCCGTATATGTAACATACGTAACCACAGGCAAAATTTGTTTTTTGTTTTACTTCGGAATTTCACCTGAATAATTTCGAAAATTCGCTTTTGGATACAAAGTGCGCCGAATTTAAAATGCTGGAACATTGAGGCTGACAAATAATAACAAGTATCGATTGATTTTCAGTTTTATTGAAAAGACATCTCACGCGATCCATAGTTTATCATTAAAAGTGGCCAGGTGGCATCATTGTACGTATAGTCGTAAGTTAGCGAGATTTCCGCGTCACATATTTAAAACTCTGTGAAGCAGCCAACAGTCTGCGTTTTTATGTTAAAGTAACTAGAAGAAAATAAAAACTTTTGGTTTGTTATTCGTCCAGTTGCCCAACACCGCCTCTAGGCGGCCTACTTATTTTATGGCTTTAATGAAAAAGTTTCAAGAATTTTCAACATTATTTTTGTTTTTCTCATTACGAAGCCCACCTCCAAAAGTTTTTTCAAGCAAAAAAAAAATTTGGGCCCTAGAGGGTTAATAGAACATTCTTGAAGTTTAAAAAACTTAATTAAAGATTTAACTTTATTGAAGTTCTGTTTACTTCAGGATAGTTCTGCAAATTTATAAAAAACCTGTTTTAATCCACCTACACAGTCAATTCGGCTCGGCAATTTCCCAACAGCAAATTTAAAAACTGATGTCTCAGTAAAGTGAGATTTGTTTGCTGATTTTCGGTGAAATATTTTCCGAGACTCAGCTATCAAACGTCACTTTTACTGAGATCTCAGCAACAAAGTTGTTTGTTGAGATTTCAGCTGTTGTGATTTCGGCAGCGGCAAAAGATGCGAAAAAAGCTGAGATTCGGCATAAAAAAATAAGTGTGTAGTGGTGCAATAGTGCCTTTCTCATTTGTCCGGCCTACGATTCCATGGCTGGTTATGTTCAATACAATGATGGAAATATATATTACATATTCAGTACGTTTTGCACATACATACAAAGGATCAACTGCCAAGATCTTGAGATACTATGTGTCGACACTGAAACATCGCTTGAAACGAGCGGTGGCTCAAGGAGGATGATCAGGGGGATCCCAGACCCTGCCGAAAATTTTCAACTTGTTAAGAAATTTTAAACTAGTTTTAATTTTAAAGTAGCAACCCCTCATTGCATACCACTGGCGGCTCCAGGGAGGGGCACGCAGGGGAACGTGTCTCTCCTATTCGACCAGAAGCTGTTTTGGTAAAAAGATATTTGCATTCCCGACTTCAATACTTTATTTAACTTTTTGTAATACTTTATTTAACTAAGAAAAAGCTATTTAATTAAATTTGGTAACAAAAGCAATTTCGAATTTGTGCAATAAGCAAAGTATTGTTTCTATTAGGACTGGTACCAGTAAAACCGGCATCGAAAATCCGGGTAATACTGATCCACTTTTGGTACCGAAATATTGGTTCGGAATAAAAATATGTAGGTACTGGTATATTCGGCACCATGCAAAGTTTTGGATAAAATTATTTCTATTTTGTATATCTAACGTAGAGCTAAAACTTGACGAGAATCAAAATACTATCGCCTTCCGAAATCTATCCGGTAATAACGGGAGTCAAATGGCACACTCAACAGTAGATCTACTTTTACCAGATCACTTGAAAAGAACATTCAATTTTTGTTGTTTTGTAGCACCTGTTATCATTATCAAGATGCTACGCATGAAAGGCTAGATCTTTTAGACATGTACACTTTACAATTCGTGTATTTTTTACCCTTCAATCAATAGACAGTCTAAGGTAGGAACATGAATAATTAGAGCTTATTTCATGGGAATAACTGGAACAATTAATTCGTTTTTTTAAATATGCTCTCATTTTTCAATGCCATCAGCACACCTTCTTTTAGTCATTGCCTCGACCAGCCGACTCCACCAATTCTCCATCTGTCCGACGTCACTGGTGACTGCTCCTTTCATCTTCAGTTCGAGTTTCTTTATCGCCCAAGATTTATCAATTGGATGGATCAATGTCTTTACAGGAAACAATACTGCGAACAGTTGAAACATAAAATGTCATTTGAATTTAGACACTCTAGAAACAAGCCGTTGAAGAAATCAAAGAAGAAATATTGCGAGGGTAGCTGGAAGGGATGTAAGTCAAACTGGTGTGCATTTCCGGATCGGTTCCTGTTTCGACAAGTTGCGATATTAGCAATAGTTGTGAGTAGACACAGCAAAGGTCGGTCAGCGAACTAGCAACTAGAGATAAGGAAAAACACGAACGAACAAAATGAAGTCGAAGAAAATCGGGATATCGTTGTCAGGAGAAATTTCACTGTCGATGATATTTCCGTCGGAGTGGTTGAGAGCTATATGGCTCACAAAAACGAGAATCGATATCGCGAGAAATACCGCCGCCAAGGAATTCTGAACACCAGCTAGCATATAAATAGGAACTAGTTGCACCAAGAGGGATTAGAATTTTATTAGATTAGAAAAGTAGCAATGGAGAAAACATGAACGATTAACACAAAATAAAAAGAGCAGAAGCACAATCTATCCTCAAGTAATACCTAACGATGGATCCGGGGAACGAGGATTAGAATAAACAAGAGGTTTAGGTTTAGTCGGTAGGCTTAACTACTACAAACCACTGTAGTAAGAATCCGATACTACTAGGAGCCAGCAGGCAGCGACGTTTGTTGAAGAATTGTTCTCGATAATAGACATTGACTCAATTTGTTGAGTTGAATCGATTGATACGCAAGACTCGGCCCTCCGCGGCTCGGAAATAATCTTTCTGTACTTTTCTTTTTTAAGAAACGTAAAAAAAATCAAAACCCTGCCTTCCCTTGGAGATTTTCTGCGTACAGACCTGATAGCACGTCCTTGCTGTTGTAGCAGCTGACTAGATTTCGCCAATACGTAACTGGATCATCATGAAAATTAATGAAGCGTAAAATCCGTTTATTGAAGCACCCCTTTTTGAATACTTCCAAATTCATAGCCTAATCCATCACAAAAAAGCCGGTTTTCCTGCTGAAGGAACAGATTCCTCGCCAAGTCATTTTTTCCGTGAACCCACGAAAATAAACTTGCATCTTCTAGGAACACTATCGCGAGCAGGAGCCTTGTAGAGTTTGAACCCCGATTTGTTTGAAATTCCCATATACTTCATCGTCGATGAAGACACTTCAATCGAGTCAGTACCTCGTCGTACAGGTTTTTTCGCCAAACCATAATCCCAGATGCAGGAAGATTCCGTTTTTGGGACGTTCCGTTTTTGGCATGCTCCCATTTTGGCCCACTCCGATTTTGGCAACAAATGGGTTACGTTTTTGGCAACATTCTTGTTGTACATAATAAGTCTTTTAAAACTGTGCAATAATTTTTTTATATCTATTGACATCACATTTGGCTTTATTTCCAAACACGGATGTCATATTAACCCTCAAAGGGGCAAATTTTTTTTAAATTTTGTTAAAATTATCTCATAGTTTCAATTCATTACTGTGATAATTTCGAGATGTTTTTCGCAATGTTGTTTTGAAACAGTGTTATGCATTTAAGGGTTAACTATATTGTACACTATGCGTGTTGTGTTTAATGATCACAATAAGTATAGAAATGTATTATTTATGTATAATATAACTGGTAACAGTGTAACTAGTGTCTGACGGAATCAATTTTTATAGTAAGACCCAGAGCACTTTAAGAGTCAAGTGAAGAGGAATGCGCTACACTGCATAAAATGACTAGTTCTGGAGAAAATTTTCAATAGAACCTTAGTAACATTGCGAGTCTCTTTCTCTTTGGATTATTACGACGTCAATACAAAACTTGGCACTAAATTTTCAGTACGTATCGAAAGCTGACCATGGTGTGTCCCAAAGACGTATTTGGGAATACAAAACTGATGGCCCCCAAATAGTTTGGTTTAGCTTTGGAACATTTGTTAGTTTTTTTTTGGCGATTTTTTTTCAAATGAATGGAATTAGGGTGGTCCTTGTGGTTGATAATACAATATAATAACACAAATGAACTGAAGCAAGTTTGCTAAATAAACAAGGCTATCTATAATGGTTAATCTGTTATGATTTTTTTTTAAAGATTTAAGGTAGAGTGGCTCTTGAAAATAGGGTTGCTTATATTATCTTTTGATGTGTTAATTTCTCGCAAATGCATTGTTCTAGAGATTTTTGGAAATTGTTTTTTGGAGCACATTTTTACAGTGGCACTGATATTTCAATCCCTTTTGATTGGATAGTTACAAGTGATTTATACAGGTTTTCTTTAAACCTAACTATCTTCAAACATTGCAATTTGATTTTCAATCTATCAATTCCAATTGGAAGATCGACGATTGGTTAGTTATAGAGAACAAAATTTATGTATTTTTTAAAAGAGCTATGTTTTTTAACAAAATTGTTCATTAATATTCATGAAAGAAAAGATAACAATCCCAGGAGCGAATGTCATGATAACATTTATCACACTTTGAAGCTTTTTTTTATTATTGCATTTTTTGCGAAGATTTAGGAATAAAACATTTATTTCTAGATATATTTTTCATAAAAAAATGTTAAAATTCATTTTCTCAAGTATTTTTTTAAATGTCATGTAGCGCCATCTACATAAGTTATAAAGTATAAATGTCTTCAGTACACGTGTTAAAAATATCAAACAAACAACTTTGTCGAAGAAAGTTTTTTGATAGAACATCTCGGTCAAAAGATAGAACTGATCTAGATCAGTTTCTACTTATCTAGATCAAAACCAAAGTTGTCAAAATAATTATCATTTCCATCTAAGATACTTTTCTAAAGGCACTAATCCTCCAGGATATATACCTAAGGTGCTAGAAGTTTTGAGCGTCGAAAGTAGCATTCTACCCCACCGTACGACGTCTGAATTTGATAAAAACAAGAATATAATTTAATTTGCTTATTTTTTCATTCATCTCATTCCATTTAACATATGATTAAAAATATTTGAAACATTTTTGAAATCGTAAATTGAAAATCTAAAGTTTAAAAAAAAGGTTCCATTTTTGGCACGGTTCCTGTTTTGGCAACTGAAAAAAATAAAATTGTTGCCAAAATCGGAATCCTACTGTATTGAGATCAGGTTTGATTTTTCGAATGACCTTCAACCACAGTAAACGAGAATGAATTGGATGATTGAAAAATTCCTTGTGCTTTTTTTTAATTCGAGACAGAGTACATTCAGGATAATCAAACATTACTGCCAGTTCCCGAGTCGACACTGAAGGTTTTTCGAGTAACTGTTCATAGTTATTGTTATTTTCTCCTCCTAGATAAGGAATAACTCGGCACCATAAAACTGAAATAAATAGACCGAGCAAAAGTGTTTACAAAAAATAAAAGGCTTGCAAAATCTTGCTGAGATGTGCTCAAATTTTCTAATTTCTCGCGTATCTGCATTCCGTTGAACGAGGAATCTGCCAAAAATCAATGGAATGCAAAGGCTACTAATTTAAGGTGACTTGAATTTGTTTGACCAAATGGTAGATTGGTATTCTCCCTTTTTTAGTTCAGCAAGATATCAGGATTCATACACGGAAGCAATATAGTTACATAACAGTACACGCTGTTATTTAGAAATTCTGAGTTTATATTTGATATTGAGCGTACGTGAGTAAAGTCTGATAGCAAATTGAAAACTAAACTTGATGTTGTAATGTAATGTGGTTGATATCGTTTTGGTCGTTTTAGCGGTTAAAAGATCAAAATCCTTTGCAGTACTGATATCATTCAACTTTTTAGATCAAGCAGAAATATTCGTTTTGAAGAACAACTTGAAATACGTGGCTGAAAGTTACAGCATTGGAATAAAGATTCCCGTGTATATAGAAAATGACAGTATTGAGGTGAGGTTATATGAGCTTTGAGCTATCAACGCGTACCTCGTAAATCAAATGCAAAATGCACATCATAATTTGTAGATGTAGAATCAGTTTCACCTGATATTTGAAGAAACTTTTCCCGAATATGGCTAATGATGTTCTTGTGGCGAGAATGCGGGTCGAAAGATCTATCCCCTCTTCATAACAGTTTTTGCAACCGGTCGAGACGGTTGTGCCTCCAGGTGGAAGGTTTTGTTCTGGAGAGAGTGACGGAGTGCGAGACGCTGTATGCGTTTTTGTGGGAGAGAGAGACCAGTTTGTTAAGTGTGAGTCGACAGTTGATACGTCGGAGGCGTGGTCAACGGCATCCTCGACAAGTGGTGTTTTGACAGCAAACCGCGGGTAGACGAATTTGCCTACCACGGTGGCAGAAATCGACAGTGATCGTGTCTGTACACACAGAAAAAATATTTTGTATTGGTGTCGTCGAGCAATTCTAATCGACGAGAGGGGAAGCGTCACAGGTAGACCCATTTGCTCTATTTGTCTACCGCAGAAGTGGTACGACGAATAAGGAAAACAAGTGGCACCGAAAAGTGCCGCATCGACAGTGGGATTTTCGCAGCAAGCCACAGGTAGCCACATTTGTCTACCGCGGTGGTGGAAACGGAGAGAGCGCGCTGGAGGTGGTGATACCGACGAGCAGCTTAACCGGAGAGAGTTTTGAAGTGTTGCAGGTAGGCCTATTTCTCTACTGAAGAAGCAACGCGACGAAGTAGGACAGCAAGTGTCACATTGTCAAACAACGGGCACCGAGTTTACAACGTAACACATGAGGTGTGTTCTACCGGTATAACAGGTATATTTTTCATTCCTTTTTGTGATAGTTTTTCTTGCTAGGTAAAATGGATGAAGAGATGGGAGAACGAGTAACAGACCCTCCCCCTAAGCCTGTTGAAAATGTAAACCCGAGTAGAATTAAAATTTACCCAGAGTCGTCAACGGGACCATGGATTGTATTTATTAGGCGTAAAGTAAAGGCGCTAAATATCATTCAAATTTCGAAAGATTTGACTTCGCGATTCTCGGATGTAAAAGAGATCGTTAAAGTTAATAAAGATAAAATACGCATTGTCGTTGGTAGTCCCAAACAAGCCAATGCAATTGCTTCTTGCGAGCTTTTTACGCGTGAGTATAGAGCGTATATTCCTTCAAAGGAAATTGAAATTGATGGGGTCATCACAGAATCGAGTTTGACTGTTGATGACATAATTAAGCATGGGGTTGGTCGTTTCAAAGACACCATACTTAAAGACGTAAAGATACTTGAATGCAAGCAATTGCATTCAGTATCACACGAAGGAGACAAAAAAGTTTATCGACTGTCTGACTCGTTTCGAGTGACTTTCGCTGGGTCTGCGCTGCCCAACTATGTCATTATCGATAAGATTCGTCTCCCTGTTCGCCTTTTTATCCCTCGTGTAATGAATTGCCTTAATTGTAAACAGCTTGGCCACACAGCCACTTACTGTTCCAATAAGGCACGGTGTGGCAAATGTGGGGGTTCTCATCAAGAGGATACATGCAATGAAAATTCAGAAAAATGTTTAGTGTGCGGAGAAAACTCGCATGAGCTCCCTGCATGCCCCATTTATAAATTGCGCGAGGATAAAATTAAACGATCCTTGAAGGAGAGGTCTAAGCGCTCCTATGCAGAAATGTTGAAAAATGCTACCCCTAAACCCATCTTCTTAGAAAACACTTACACATCTCTATTTTCGGAACAGTCTGACTCTGACGGAGCTGGCGAAGGTAAATCATTTGTTTTACCCGGAAATTCCAGAAAAAGAAAACAGTCTTCTTTTCCCAAGCTGCCAAGCAAGTGCCTTAAAATTTCTCCACCACTAGATAAACTGCGCCCAAAACCGAAAAATTCCGATTCAATACCGAAATCAATTCCACCCGGTTTTGGGAACGTACAATCCAAACAGAACACCATTACTGGAAATATTAAAATTTCGACTTCCTCTGAGCCTCAGCCGGGGGTAGGATTATTGAAATTTTCTGAAATTGTTGATTGGATTTTTAAAGCATTCAATATTTCTGAACCACTAAAGAGTATACTTTCAGCTTTCCTCCCAACAATTAGAACATTTTTAGAGCAGCTGATTGCTCAATGGCCCATCCTTGCAGCAATTATATCCTTCAATGGGTAATTCAACTCCTAAGGTGAAAGACTCCATCACTGTTTTACAGTGGAATTGCAGAAGTATCATACCAAAAATTGATTCTTTAAAAATTTTACTGCATAATTTAAAATGCGATGCTTTTGCTCTATGTGAAACATGGCTTACCTCAAACATTAATTTCAACTTAAATGATTTCAACATTATTCGCCTAGACCGAGACACCCCATATGGAGGAGTGCTTCTAGGAATTAAAAAGTGCTATTCTTTCTATAGAATTACCATCCCCATGATTGCTGGCATTGAGGCTGTAGCAGTCCAAACGAATATTAAAGGCAAAGACATGTCTATCGCTTCTATATATATACCTCCCAAAGTTCAAATTGGACAACGTCAATTTTTGAGGTAGTGGAATCCATGGCTGCTCCGCGTCTGATACTGGGAGACTTCAACTCGCACGGAGTATTGTGGGGTTCCCTCTACAATGATAATCGATCCTCTTTGATATACAATGTTTGTGACGAATTTAATATGACAGTTTTAAATACTGGCGAAACAACACGCATCCCCAGACCTCCTGCACGTCCAAGTGCATTAGATCTATCTCTGTGCTCGACATCACTTCGGTTAGATTGCACGTGGAAGGTTGTACCTGATCCTCACGGTAGCGATCATTTGCCAATCGTTGTTTCAATTAACAGTGAATTAGGCCTTACGAATTCAATCAATGTTCCTTATGACTTAACACGAAATATTGATTGGAAAACATACGAAACATTAATTTCCACTTCTCTTGCTTCGACAGAAGAGCTACCCCCTACCGAAGAATATGAATTCCTAGCGGGTTTAATTATTGAAGCAGCAGAACAAGCCCAAACAAAATGCAATCCTGGAATGACAATAAATAGACGGCCCCCTAATCCTTGGTGGGACAAAGAGTGCTCTGATGCATATGAAGCTAAACAAGTTGCCTACAAAGAAATTATGAAACAGAAAGGGGGTATACGTGAGAACTTTGAAAATTATTTCATTTTGCAAAACAAATTTGACAGTCTCCGTCGTGCCAAAATGTCTAGTTATTGGAGACGCTTCGTTGATGGCTTGTCAAGAGAAACATCAATGAGTACTCTTTGGAACACAGCCAGAAGAATGAGGAATCGTAACGTGACTAATGAAAGCGAAGATTTTTCGAATCGTTGGATATTTAATTTTGCCAAGAAAATTTGTCCAGATTCTGCTCCTGCGCAGAAAATCATTCGCGATGCTCCCACAAGTAACGATTTCATAGATTCGCCTTTGACAATGATGGAATTTTCAATTGCACTCCTCTCATGCAACAATAATGCTCCGGGACTAGACAGAATTAAATTCAACTTGGTGAAGAATCTGCCTGACCTAGCAAAAAGACGCTTGTTGAATTTATTCAACAAGTTTCTTGAGCAGAATATTGTCCCGCGTGACTGGAGACAAGTGAGAGTTATCGCCATTCCAAAACCGGGAAAACCAGCCTCCGATCATAACTCGTATCGACCGATTGCAATGCTATCCAGCATCAGGAAATTGTTGGAAAAAATTATCCTACGACGTCTCGACAATTGGGTTGAGGCGAACGGCTTGCTCTCAGATACCCAGCTTGGTTTTCGGAGAGGAAAGGGAACGAATGATTGCCTGGCGCTACTTTCGTCAGAAATCCAACTCGCTTACGCAAAAAAAGAATAAATGGCCTCTGTGTTCTTAGACATAAAAGGAGCATTCGACTCAGTCTCCATTGATGTTCTCTCGGAGAAGCTACATCAATGTGGTCTTTCACCGATATTAAATAATTATCTATACAACTTATTGTCAGAAAAGCACATGCATTTTTCATATGGCGATTTGGCGACACTCAGAATAAGTTACATGGGCCTCCCACAAGGCTCTTGTCTCTTCTCTATAATTTTTACGTGAATGACATTGATAATTGTATTGTCAGCCCATGCACTCTAAGACAACTTGCAGATGATGGGGTGGTTTCTGCCACAGGACCAAAAGCTATAAATTTACAACAACCATTGCAAGATAGCTTGGATAATTTATCAATTTGGGCTTTAAAACTGGGCATCGATTTCTCTACGGAGAAAACAGAGTTGGCCGTTTTCTCAAGGAAGCGTGATCCGGCTCAGCTTCAGCTCCAGTTGGTTGGTAGAACGATAGCCCAAGTCCTGACTTTTAAATACCATGGAATTTGGTTCGATTCTAAAGGCACATGGGGAGGCCACATTAGATATCTAATAACGAAATGCCAACAAAGGATAAATTTTCTGCGAACAATAACTGGATCATGGTGGGGTTCTCATCCAAGTGACATGATAAGATTGTATCAAACAACAATACTTTCAGTAATGGAATATGGGTGCTTCTGTTTCCGTTCAGCTGCGAACACTCACATTATTAAACTGGAACGGATACAGTATCGTTGTTTACGAATTGCCTTAGGTTTCATGCAGTCGACCCATACGATGAGTCTTGAAGTACTAGCGGGAGTTCTTCCTTTAAAAGACCGATTCTGGGATCTCTCCTCTCGTTTACTTATTCGATGTAAGGTTATGAACCCACTGGTAATTGAAAATTTTGAAAGACTTGTTGAGCTCCAACCCCAAACCAGATTCATGACAGTGTATTTCAATCACATGTCACAAGAAATAACGCCTGCTAGGTATGTTCCCACATACGTCAATATACTAGATACTCCTGAATCCACTTTATTCTTCGACACGTCCATGCAAGCAGAGATTCGTGGAATTCCGGATCATCTACGCTCGCGGGAGATCCCTAAAATGTTCACAAGTAAATATCAACACATAGACTGCCTTAAAATGTTTTACACTGATGGGTCACGAATCAGTGAGGCCACTGGTTTCGGTATTTTCAACAATAATTTTTCAATTTCTCTCAAGCTTGCAGAACCCGCCTCTGTTTATATAGCGGAACTAGCAGCAGTTCACTATAGTTTGCAAATAATTAATACTTTACCCCCGAACCATTACTTTATCCTCACTGATAGTCTCAGCACAATTGCAGCTCTACGCTCAAAGAGGATTGATAATCAAGATCCATTCTTTTTGGGGAAGATACGAGAATCTCTGAGTAACCTAACAAGAAAATGTTATAAATTTACCCTAGTGTGGCTCCCTGCCCATTGCTCTATTGCGGGAAATGAGAAAGCTGATAATTTAGCCAAGATTGGTGCACTAGATGGTGAAATATATGAAAGACCCATCGCTTACAATGAATTTTATAGCGCTTCTCGACAGAGGACACTTGCTAGTTGGCAAACATCTTGGGACAATGGAGATATGGGACGATGGCTACACTCAATTATCCCTAAAGTATCAACGAAGGCATGGTTCAAAGGATTGGATGTAAGTCGGGACTTCATCCGTGTGATGTCAAGACTCATGTCCAATCATTATACTTTAGATGCGCATCTCCGTCGTATTGGGCTCGCTGAGGGTAATCATTGTGCTTGTGGAGAGGGTTACCATGACATTGAGCATGTTGTTTGGTCCTGCACTGAATATCGTGAAGCCAGATCACAATTAGTAGATTCTTTACAAGTCCGAGGAAGACCAATCCATGTTCCTGTTAGAGACATCCTGGCGTATCGCGATCCTCTATACATGGAACTTATCTATCATTTTCTAAAAACAGCGTCTGTCAAAATTTAATTAAATTCATCTCCTCATACTCTCATCCAAGGCTAATCATTCACCAATTAAAGTGTCCTAGAATATTCAGTTTTTGAATTTAGACAATAACAGAAAAAAAGTAAATAAATACAAAAAATACTAGATCATTATGAAATATAACAATGTAAGGAAAAAAGCAAACAATAAAGTGATTTCAGTGACAAATTACTAGTATAGTTAAAATTAGTCTTAAGGATTTTTGTAAGGTGCTATGTAAAAAAAGAAACTGGCGTAAAAAGCTTTTGCAAATGCCGTGTCAAATAAACGTATGGAAAAAAAAATCTATCCCCTCTTGACTATACAATTCAAACACAACGGAACTATAATTGAACAAACCACGATATGCATCCATGATGGGCAGATTCCTATGTACCAGTACTGTAATTAAACGGGACATATTGGAAAACCTTGCGCGGATGATGGTCAGGAGAATACCTCACAACCGATTGCCAACTACGGCAAATCAATCCAACTACCATCACCTAGACCACATAAGGTCGCCAAATTTGTGGCAACTATTCAACTGAAAACACAGCATTAAGCACCCCAACATCAACAGCCAGCACCTTCAATGCTGGTTTTGTCACCTGTAAGTGCAAGAGGTAACGAAAAACATCTGATCGTGAGCACGAACACGGCATTACCGATTATAGATGGGCAGACTAATTTGTGTGCAGTAAAAAGAACTAGATCACATGAACCATTTTTTCGTTTAGTTGAATTTTTAATTGTATATAGTGAATGATTATCGAAACATTCTGATCTGGAAAGTCCGGAAGACACATGCAGTATAATTTGTATAACTCTCGTTGAGCGTTTGCCAGCTGAACAGTTCACACAGGTTCGTTGAAGGGTGGGTAGTTGTTTATGATGGAATGACAGAAATAGAGAGTGAGAGGAATTTTTCTATTCTTCTTGAATTTCGCTCTTCGTTCAGTTCCAAATCAAGAGAGCATCCAGGATAGTTTGTGGGACGGTAGGTTAGTTCATTGTCATTAGTTTGCCTAAAAATTCGTCCTTTGAATTTGGCGACCTGCTTTGGGTGAACTGACCAATTCGTTTCCAAGCGAGTTAAGTAAATACCACTGTGCTTTTAAAAGGAACTCTCTTTCACTCTTTCTGTTTGAAGAACCAGATCTCCTGAACAGATCGCGAACGGATTTCCCATCTTTACGTGAATGATAAAATAAAAATAAATGAACCTCAAGATGTAGCAGGCGGCCAGACAAGTGTTTCCCGCGAAAGAAGCTATAGAAAGTAACACATGGCCTTTTGAAGTAAACATTTCAACTTTTATCCATTTTTTTTAATTTACACATTATATTTAACATTTGGTAGGCAACCCTTATTTTCATATTTTTTTCAGTGCGCCATATGAATAACACTTTTGGTACATTATATTTATGTAATTAAATGGTAAGGTTTTCCTTTAAAATCCGCGACACGTATAAACGATTCAAATAGTCAATGGACAAACATGGATTCACGCTTGAAGTCTGGCAGAAAACCCATCTATGACCGCATACCACATCCAAACCGTTATAAATTTCGATTCCGTCAATGAAATATTTTCAAACTTGCAGGGGATATACTTGATTACTATATCTTTCGAATGTCATGTACTAAATAAGTAGACAAATATGGATCATTTTGTAATTCACTGAGAAGATGCTTGGATACTGTATCTTTCGAATGCCGTATGACAAATTTATGGTCTTTTTTTGTTAATAACGGTTTTAGGAACACCGTGATATGAAAAACAGTTGGAGTCCGAATTGGCACGTACAATTTTTTTATCTTTCATTTTTCAATTTTCATCCTGCCAATTTTCTATTTTTAATTTAGTATTTTTCAAATACCCAATTCATTCATTTTTCAATTATCTTGTGTCTCATTTTGTCAATGCACCATATTTTCAAATTTCACTTTTGAAATTCCTGCTTTTTTATTTTCCATTTTTCTATTTTCCATTATTCAATTTTCCATTTTTAGATTTTTCAATGGTCCATTTTTCAATATCATGTTTTTAAATTCTCCGTTTTTCAGTTTTCTATGGCAATTTGTATATTCATAGTCGATTGCGATTACAAATACGCATATATTTTAATTGCAAAGTGATAAACCAACCTTCACAACATATATCCGCTTTTCTGATTTATTATGTTAATCTTAAAATGCAAATTTACGGTTATTAAAATTGATACCGATTATCTCGAAATCCGTGTCACACTTTTCGTCCAAAGATAGCCCTTTGGTGATAATTTTTGTTGGTTTGAAAAAATGATTAATACCAAATAAAATTCAATTCAAATTTTCGTAGTAAATATAACCATATTAACAGCTAGACTGAATTCCCACATGATTTTTTTATTTTTCAGTTTATTTTCAATGTGCACATTTTCTATTTTCACTTTAGCATTTTTTAAATACCAATTTTTTGCATTTTATAATTATTTTATGTCCATTTTTCAACGTACCATTTTTGATTTTCCTTTTTTAAATTCTCATTTTTTTCCTTTTCATACTTTTTATTTTCCTATTTCACATTATTCAATTTTTCATTTTCCTTTTTTAGGTTTTTAAATAATCCATTTTTCAATAAAGTATTTTTAAATTTCATGTTTACAGTTTTCCATTCAAAATGGCAATTTGTATGTTCATAGTAAATTGCGAATAGAAATTCGCATATGTGGTAATTGTAAAGTGGTAATGCAACTTTCGCTACTTATATCCGAATTAGTTTATTTTGATTTATTAAGTTCATTTTAAAATATAATTTTACTTTTATTGAAATTGATACAGCTTGCATTGCAATCAATCTCATACTTTAATCTAAAAAGAGCCCTTTGAAGATTATTTTATTCGTGTCAAAAAATTACTAATACCAATTGAAATTAATTTTATTTTCCCTACATTGTTCACCACTGCCCAACTTTTCTAAAAATGACCTACGAGGTAATAAAAAACATTTTTAATCCACCTAACAGTGTGATGAGACATTTCTTATAACTCTTATCACTCTCTTCGGATATTATATCGTTTTAGAACATTTAGAACTTGGTGCTTCGCGTTGTTTTTGATAACACATACTACATGGGATAGTGGCATGACTCAGAGAATCGCTCAAATCAACATAGGACAACATCAGTGCTAGAAATCTCAAACCAAATCAATGGGATAGCGAAAAAATGGTCCTTAAAATAGACATATAAACGAATTATTGTTAATGCTCTGTTAATAAAATATCTTAATTGTGGTGGGAAAACTGAATTTTCCTAAAGGGGTTATATATTGTACAGAGCCAAAAAAATCGAAATTTTTTTTAATCGATTTGAAGTTTATACTTTACTCAAATTTCCAACGCGACTGAGAACTAAGAAATCAACGCTTTTTCTTCAAAAGGGCCATACTAGCAGAGATACCATTCAAAGAAAATCAACAGTGAATATTTCCAGACTTGGTTTTATTTCCTATTTATGAACTATTGTGTTTTTTTACATCCTAGATTGCATGATTCAGTGATCGAAACCCAAAATTTCATAAAGTATTTGAAATTATTAAATTAAAATTTGTTTTTGTTATTGAAATTGATAGAATCGCCTTTTTGGCGATTGTTTACTTTTTCGGTCCCACCTATCAGCATTGAAGTATCGCCCTTACGTTTTTATACAATAACTACCGTTCTACACCACCGATTTCGTCCGTGTTTTTTCAATAGCGGTCAATGTTACTATTTACAGCTGGTATCAGCTTGATAATCCTAAAAAATACGAAAATAACAGTTTCGCCTCTAAACTGCTAGCAAAAGAAAAGTATCGTCCTGTTTGTTTGCATGGAGCGTGGAGGGCGAAACTTTAAATAAACAAACAAAAATACAGTTTCGCCCGTTGTATTTTTTGCTGTAGTTTATGAAAGCTATATCGTATTTTAGGTTAATTTCTTGCGTTTCAAAGCCCTCATTCGCATGTATGAAAAAAGCCTTAAGTTTACATTTGCAAGTATCGCCCTTTTCACAAAAAAGTGTTGAAACGGAATCGCAGCTCCTGATATCACGCTATCTCTGAAGTGCATGCGTGCATAGTTCCAAATCACGGTTAAATAAAAAATAAAATTATTAAAAAATTTCAAATAGTTTATAATTTTCACAAACTTATTAGGAAAAATTGTTTAATAAGCTTTCGTAATATTGTGTAGGAAAAAAAGCTGAAAATTTCAGTAATTTCTCTATCTGCAACATATAAACCCTTAAGTATACCAATTAATTGGTATACGAATTGGAATAGGTTCGCCAAATTTTAGAAGAAGTCTATAAAATAACCCCTTGAAAACTACCTAAAATTTTTTTTTTTTTTTTTTTTTTATTTCGTTTATAGAGGTTTTAACCTTAAGGTCATTCGCCTCTTCGGGTTAGAAAATTCTCTTATGAAAAATTTCTAACCCTATGTGCGGGGTCGGGGTTCGAACCCAGGTGCGCTGCGTACAAGGCAATCGATTTACCAACTACGCTACGCCCACCCATTTACCTAAAAATTGTTGTAGTTCGATGCAATAAAAAAAATCCCTGAAAATGAAATGTACCTAATGTGAAACACAGTGAATAATACATACAATAAAGACCCATTTTTATCAGTCTCATGGCGTATTTTAGGCTGACAAAATGGGGACATTGACTAAATTGGACAATTTTTTTTTCTTTATAATAAAGTTAAGCTGTTAAAATATTCTTCCCGTCCCTTGATGTAGTCTGATAACTATTTCTGATCATGATGAATTTTTTATTTTTGTATATTTCCATCTTCATGATAAGGAAAACATGCTCAAGAAAGGATTTACTCGAATTCAGTCTTGTTCGTCGGCTAGAGCCCATCAAACATATGTTCATATTTGGCTGATAAAATCGGGGTTTTAATGTATTGTAATATATATTCAGCATTCGAAGAAGTTTCTTGTGAACGAGTGTAGAACGAATTTGTTTTTACTTACTTGAAATCAGCGGCGTAGCCAGAAATTCGGTTTGGAGGGGGTTTGGTTGAAAATCGATCTTACTGTCCAAACGGCATAATTCCGTAAACCGTAATTTTTGAAGTTTTAAAATTATGCAGAATTAATTTTTCAGAAAATAGTAACAGAGTTCGTGTCTTTAAGGAATTTGTTGAGACTTTATTGTAGTCATGAATATTAACCTGAGAAAATTCACCATAAATACTTCTTGGACGATATACCGTCAAAATTATTTTATCAAATGATGCGCTGTTTAACGTTTGTAAAACTCATCGAAGATACTAAACCTCCGAAATTGGCGGTTTCAAAATGATGTTATCTTGACCTTAAATTACTGTTTTTGAACATTTGACCTATACATATAATTGGTCATACAACATAAATCAAATGCTCATCAAAATCGATCAGAACCTGCTAGAGTCGAATGGAAATCGTCATTTTTCATAAATTTTTCTCTACATTCAGAAAGTGTTATTCTCGTTATTAATCATATTCCGTTTTCGTCTCAATTCGACGCATTCCCAAAATAAAAACCTGTTTTAATCCACCTTGTGGTGCAATTGTGCTTTTCTCATTTGTCCAGACTACGATTCCATGGCTGGTTATGTTCACTACGATGGTGGAAATGAATATTACATGTTCAGTACGATTTGCACATATATACAACGGATCGACAGCCACGATCTTTACATACTATGTAATGCTGAAACATCGCTTGAAACCAGCGGCGGATCAAGGAGAAAGATCCGGGAGATTTGGGTCCTGCCGAACATTTTGAACTTGTTAGGAAACTTTAAACTAGTTTTAATTTTAAAGTAGCAACCCCTCACAACCTTTCTATATGAGAAAGGCAAAAATGTACCAAAGTCCAAAGAAGTCAATTTTTGTCAAACATCTCAATGTTTCATGCATTTTAAAGTCATTTTGCATCAAAAATACAAATTTGATTTTGAAAATTTTTCATTTATATGGGAATTTGCTGTGTGATTGCACTCTTCGAATCGTAACTCCGGAACCGGAAGTCCAATCAATAAAAAAATTCAATAGCAGCCGATGGGAAGGTTGTACCTTTCATTTGAGACTAACTTTGTGCAAATCGGTCCAGCCATCTCTGAGCAACAGAGGTCACATTTTTTTCCACATACACACAGACATTTTCCGATCTCGACGAACTCAGTCGATATGACACTCGGCTCTCCGGGTCGGGATTAGATTGACGAATTTTAGAGTGAATGAGAAAGGCAAAAACATTTTTAGCAAATGTTGAAAGTTATGCATTTTTTTGGTGAGCAGTTCTATGTTTCATAGACATTATATCAATTTTAACTTCGCTTCCTATTAAATAAAGACCCTTATTACAGTACATCTCTACAAAAGCGCGCTCAATTTGAAAAGAAATCTGAGGATTATGATTGATTACAGAACTCTGGAATTTTCTATTGGAATGTTTTCAGGCAGGAATTTGATATTGATGCTATTAGACAACTGTGAAATCAAGACCAATAGATCAGTTACATATCAGGACCCCATTCCGACAATTTATCAAAAGTCCTCATGATGTTTACAACAACAGGTTATCAATCTACGGATCAGATAATTGTTATTGTAATATTGAATTAAATCAGTCTGCATCAATAAATTTTCAACTTCAATCCAATATTTTTTGTGGTTGTGGTGGGGGGGGGGAGGTTGTATGGTGTTAAACCCCAAAACCTTCTCTTGGCTACGCCGTTGCTTGCAGTTATTTATTTCGCTTTTCATTTTCCAATATGTTTCAGATCGATCCGATGGTTATAAGTTAGAAAAATTGCAGTCAGATGGTTCGCACAAATGAACATTTTTGTACTGATAAGTTATCAAGTTCCTTCCAGACAACTTGGAAGTGTTCGGTGATTATTTCTAGCGGTTGTAGATAGTAAAATGAAATACAAAATTCGTTTTATCGAAATAATGTTTAGCTTATTTCAATGGATTATTACTATATTGAACAATAAATAGGCGACAAAGAGTAATCAACAAACAACAAGCCATAACTTTTAAAGTATTCAAAATAGATATTCAAAGTCTTTAGTAAAGTTATTCGCAAAAGTAAGAGCTACAAATTTGCTGAAGACATCATTTCGATATAATTACTTTCAAGAAAATTTGTGAAAATATCTGGCTCGTAGGGGGATTAATCAGCAAAAGCAGTATACCAGCAATACCAAAAGAAAGGGCATATTGCCTCCATTAAATTCTCCGAAGATACTATTGACCTAAAATAAGCACTTTTGGCGTTAATAATAGATTACATGTTTTTGGTCATATTTCTGGCAATGGGAAAATCTTTCGTCCGCATTTAATGTTAAATATCTCTTTTGATAATAGTCCGATTTCAACAATCTATAGCTTGTTCGAAAGGTATTCGTTAAAGCTGTCTAAAAACATATAAATCTATATCGATATTGTCAATTTCGGCAGATAATTTGAAAAAACTGCAAAAAACGCCATTTTTACGCATTCAAACATTTATATCTTGGAAACTAAACATCAGAATCAAAAACAAATTAATAGCGTTCATACTGTTTTTTAGTTCTTTCATTTAAAATTGGTTTGGATAAGATCGGTTCAGCCATTGCCGAGAAACACGAATGAGAATTTGTCCGTTACACACACACACACACACACACAGACATTGTCCCAAATCGTCGAGCTGAGTCGATTGGTATATAAGACTCGGCCCTCCGGGCCTCGGAAAAAATCTTGAAAGTTTGAGCGAATTCTATACATTTCTTTTATAAGAAATGTAAAACTGCTACAAACTCATTAACAAAACCAAATCCTTGTTTTGTCGCTTTGCCGCGTAGCGATTTTCCAAAATTTTGAAAAAAATTGCGTTTAGTACAATGCCGCTTTTGCCGCAACGCACTCATTGTGGGTTGCCAAACGTATTCCCATACATTGAAAAATTTCGCATGCCGCTCTGTCGATTTACCGCTGTCATTCTGTTCGGGCCTTAAGAGTGACCGCCACTCATTCCAGTTGGCCTGGGTTCAATTCCAGCCGAGGTAGTTGAAATTTTTCTGAGATGATAAAATCTGTGGTCACGTCTTCCTTCGGAAGGGAAGTAAAGCCGTTGGTCCCCGGTTCATCAAATTGGTGGATCGATATCTAATCCAGGTAGTTGGAATTACCTCTCTGACGTCGGTAAAGAAGAAGTAGATCCAACTTCTATACTCTTACTAACAAAAATATCCTCCTCCCGTGATACTTGTGGAGCGCGCAGTAGTATATACGGCCTCTAGGAAAAGCAAGTATCGGACTAACCATTCCTTCCCGTTCCTTCCGCGATCTACGTTCGGGCCTGGCCGGCGCCGGTATTGATCAAAAACACTTTAGGATTACCAGGAGTTGCAAGATGTTTCGCTACTCCCAAGCATAATTATCTACTAATTCCCTGTGCAACTTCAGCTAGTCCCGATCGATTACGGAGTAGCAGCAACGGGTGGTCGCTCAAGCTCAAGCTAATTTGAAAAATAGTTTCTTATGATTCACTGGTAAAAGTACAGAATTAACAAGCGCAAATTTAATGCTAGTTAATAAAAGAAACTTTAAATAAATTCTTTTTCCATTTTGCATTCGTCCTAATAAGGACGGTTTGTAGATAACTATGGTGATACATGACGAGAATCTGTTGAAACGATTCAAACGACAATTTGTTGCTACTGCGTACACACATACGAACATTCCCCTTTCGCAGCTCATACCGAATGAGCACGCTTTGCATCAAGCAAATCCCTTATATTAACTTTTCGGTGCTGATGGAAGGCCATCCTTTTGTGCGACAAATGAAAATATTTTCATCATTTGTTTTGGTGTAGCTTTCGCTTAGTGGCAGAGTTGCCATATTAACTGAGTTTCTTAGAGGATTTGCCAAAAGCTTCGGGTTTGTAGATTAATTTGAAAAATATTTTCTTATATGATAATTATTTTTAGTTATACAAATTAATAAAAGGAACTTCCTAATAAAATTATTTTTCCATTATATATTCATCCTAAGGACGGTTTTCATATAACTATGACACAAATTCATCCACAATTAACAGCGCTAACGGAAAATAAGCACCACTAATTCTTTACAAGAATTTTGTTAGTCCTGAAAAGGACATGAGAGACGCGTGAATTTACTTATCTTCTTCGGGCAGCTTTCTTGGCAGGTTTGGCGGTCTAATTTGCCTTTGGAGTCTTCGGCTTGTTCGCTGCAGCCTTCGATGTTTTGGTGGCATTTTTAATGGCAGTTGCTACCGCATTTTCAGTGACTGCGTTTCTTAGCAGCAGCCTTTGGCTTTTTGGCCTTCTCACCGCCACCACCTCCACCAACGTTTTTCTTCTTTTCTCCGGTGGTAGCCGATTTGATTGGTCGTCCGATGCAGCTTTTTTTTCCATACGTTTATTTGACACGGCATTTGCAAAAGCTTTTTACGCCAGTTTCTTTTTTTTACATAGCACGTTACAAAAATTCTTAAGACTAATTTTAACTATACTAGTACTTTGTCTAAAACTAACACTGAAATCACTTTATTGTTTGCTTTTTTCCTTACATTGTTGTATTTCATAATGATCTAGTATTTTCGGGTGCATTTATTTACTTTTTTTCTGTTATTGTCTAAATTTAAAAACTAAATATTCTAGGACACTTTAATTGGTGAATGATTAGCCTTGGATGAGAGTATGAGGAGATGAATTTAATTAAATTTTGACAGACGCTGTTTTTAGAAAATGATAGATAAGTTCCATGTATAGAGGATCGCGATACGCCAGGATGTCTCTAACAGGAACATGGATTGGTCTTCCTCGGACTTGTAAAGAATCTACTAATTGTGATCTGGCTTCACGATATTCAGTGCAGGACCAAACAACATGCTCAATGTCATGGTAACCTTCTCCACAAGCACAATGATTACCCTCAGCGAGCCCAATACGACGGAGATGCGCATCTAAAGTATAATGATTGGACATGAGCCTAGACATCACACGGATGAAGTCCCAACTTACATCCAATCCTTTGAACCATGCCTTCGTTGATACTTTAGGGATAATTGAGTGTAGCCATCGTCCCATATCTCCATTGTCCCAAGATGTTTGCCAACTAGCAAGTGTCCTCTGTCGAGAAGCGCTATAAAATTCATTGTAAGCGATGGGTCTTTCGTATATTTCACCATCTAGTGCACCAATCTTGGCTAAATTATCAGCTTTCTCATTGCCCGCAATAGAGCAATGGGCGGGGAGCCACACTAGGGTAAATTTATAACATTTTCTTGTCAGGTTACTCAGAGATTCTCGTATCTTCCCCAAAAAGAATGGATCGTGATTATCAATCCTCTTTGAGCGTAGAGCTGCAATTGTGCTGAGACTATCAGTGAGGATAAAGTAATGGTTCGGGGGTAAAGTATTAATTATTTGAAAACTACAGTGAACTGCTGCTAGTTCCGCTATATAAACAGAGGCGGGTTCTGCAAGTTTGAGAGAAATTGAAAAATTATTGTTGAAAATACCGAAACCAGTGGCCTCACTGATTCGTGACCCATCAGTGTAAAACATTTTAAGGCAGTCTATGTGTTGATATTTACTTGTGAACATTTTAGGGATCTCCCGCGAGCGTAGATGATCCGGAATTCCACGAATCTCTGCTTGCATGGACGTGTCGAAGAATAAAGTGGATTCAGGAGTATCTAGTATATTGACGTATGTGGGAACATACCTAGCAGGCGTTATTTCTTGTGACATGTGATTGAAATACACTGTCATGAATCTGGTTTGGGGTTGGAGCTCAACAAGTCTTTCAAAATTTTCAATTACCAGTGGGTTCATAACCTTACATCGAATAAGTAAACGAGAGGAGAGATCCCAGAATCGGTCTTTTAAAGGAAGAACTCCCGCTAGTACTTCAAGACTCATCGTATGGGTCGACTGCATGAAACCTAAGGCAATTCGTAAACAACGATACTGTATCCGTTCCAGTTTAATAATGTGAGTGTTCGCAGCTGAACGGAAACAGAAGCACCCATATTCCATTACTGAAAGTATTGTTGTTTGATACAATCTTATCATGTCACTTGGATGAGAACCCCACCATGATCCAGTTATTGTTCGCAGAAAATTTATCCTTTGTTGGCATTTCGTTATTAGATACCTAATGTGGCCTCCCCATGTGCCTTTAGAATCGAACCAAATTCCAAGGTATTTAAAAGTCAGGACTTGGGCTATCGTTCTACCAACCAACTGAAGCTGAAGCTGAGCTGGATCATGCTTCCTTGAGAAAACGACCAACTCTGTTTTCTCCGTAGAGAAATCGATACCCAGCTTTAAAGCCCAAATTGATAAATTATCCAAGCTATCTTGCAATGGTTGTTGTAAATTTATAGCTTTTGGTCCTGTGGCAGAAACCACCCCATCATCTGCAAGTTGTCTTAAAGTGCATGGGCTGACAATACAATTATCAATGTCACTCACGTAAAAATTATAGAGAAGGGGGCTTAGACAAGAGCCTTGTGGGAGGCCCATGTAACTTATTCTGAGTGTCGCCAAATCGCCATATGAAAAATGCATGTGCTTTTCTGACAATAAATTGTATAAATAATTATTTAATATCGGTGAAAGACCACATTGATGTAGCTTCTCCGAGAGAACATCAATGGAGATTGAGTCGAATGCTCCTTTTATGTCTAAGAACACAGACGCCATTTGTTCTTTTTTTGCGTAAGCGAGTTGGATTTCTGACGAAAGTAGCGCCAGACAATCATTCGTTCCCTTTCCCCTCCGAAAACCAAACTGGGTATCTGATAGCAAGCCGTTCGCCTCAACCCAATTGTCGAGACGTCGTAGGATAATTTTTTCCAACAATTTCCTGATGCAGGATAGCATTGCAATCGGTCGATACGAGTTATGATCGGAGGCTGGCTTTCCCGGTTTTGGAATAGCGATAACTCTCACTTGTCTCCAGTCGTGCGGGACGATGTTCTGCTCAAGAAGCTTATTGAATAAATTCAACAAGCGTCTTTTTGCTAGGTCAGGCAGAGTCTTCACCAAGTTGAATTTAATTCTGTCTAGTCCCGGAGCATTATTGTTGCATGAGAGGAGTGCAATTGCAAATTCCATCATTGTCAAAGGCGAATCTATGAAATCGTTACTTGTGGGAGCATCGCGAGTGATTTTCTGCGCAGGAGCAGAATCGGGACAAATTTTCTTGGCAAAATTAAATATCCAACGATTCGAAAAATCTTCGCTTTCATTGTTCACGTTTCGATTCCTCAGTCTTCTGGCTGTGTTCCAAAGAGTACTCATTGATGTTTCTCTTGACAAGCCATTAACGAAGGTTCTCCAATAACTAGATTTTTTGGCACGACGTATACTGTCAAATTTGTTTTGCAAAATGAAATAATTTTCAAAGTTCTCACGTATACCCCCTTTCTGTTTCATAATTTCTTTGTAGGCAACTTGTTTAGCTTCATATGCATCAGAGCACTCTTTGTCCCACCAAGGATTAGGGGGCCGTCTATTTATTGTCATTCCAGGATTGCATTTCGTTTGGGCTTGTTCTGCTGCTTCAATAATTAAACCCGCTAAGAATTCATATTCTTCGGTAGGGGGTAGCTCTTCTGTCGAAGCAAGAGAAGTGGAAATTAATGTTTCGTATGTTTTCCAATCAATATTTCATGTTAAGTCATAAGGAACATTGATTGAATTCGTAAGGCCTAATTCACTGTTAATTGAAACAACGATTGGCAAATGATCGCTACCGTGAGGATCAGGTACAACCTTCCACGTGCAATCTAACCGAAGTGATGTCGAGCACAGAGATAGATCTAATGCACTTGGACGTGCAGGAGGTCTGGGGATGCGTGTTGTTTCGCCAGTATTTAAAACTGTCATATTAAATTCGTCACAAACATTGTATATCAAAGAGGATCGATTATCATTGTAGAGGGAACCCCACAATACTCCGTGCGAGTTGAAGTCTCCCAGTATCAGACGCGGAGCAGCCATGGATTCCACTACCTCAAAAATTTGACGTTGTCCAATTTGAACTTTGGGAGGTATATATATAGAAGCGATAGACATGTCTTTGCCTTTAATGTTCATTTGGACAGCTACAGCCTCAATGTCCGCAAACAAGGGGATGTTAATTCTATAGAAAGAATAGCACTTTTTAATTCCTAGAAGCACTCCTCCATACGGGGTGTCTCGGTCTAGGCGAATAATGTTGAAATCATTTAAGTTGAAATTAATGTTTGAGGTAAGCCATGTTTCACATAGAGCAAAAGCATCGCATTTTAAATTATGCAGTAAAATTTTTAAGGAATCAATTTTAGGTATGATACTTCTGCAATTCCACTGTAAAACAGTGATGGAATCATTCATTGGAGGAGGTGAATTACCCATTGAAAGATACAATCGCTGCAAGGATGGGCCATTGAGCAATCAGCTGCTCTAAAAATGTTCTAATTGTTGGGAGGAAAGCTGAAAGTATACTCTTTAGTGGTTCAGAAATATTGAATGCTTTAAAAATCCAATCAACAATTTCAGAAAATTTCAATAATCCTACCCCCGGCTGAGCCTCAGAGGAAGTCGAAATTTTATTATTTCCAGTAATGGTGTTCTGTTTGGATTGTACGTTCCCAAAACCGGGCGGAATTGATTTCGGTTTTGAATCTGAATTTTTCGGTTTTGGGCGCAGTTTATCTATTGGTGGAGAAATTTTAAGGCCCTTTCTTGGCAGCTTGGGAAAAGAAGACTGTTTTCTTTTTCTGGGATTTCCGGGTAAAACAAATGATGTACCTTCGCCAGCTCCGTCAGAGTCAGACTGTTCCGAAAATAGAGATGTGTAAGTGTTTTCTAAGAAGATGGGTTTAGGGGTAGCATTTTTCAACATTTCTGCATAGGAGCGCTTAGACCTCTCCTTCAAGGATCGTTTAATTTTATCCTCGCGCAATTTATAAATGGGGCATGCAGGGAGCTCATGCGAGTTTTCTCCGCACACTAAACATTTTTCTGAATTTTCATTGCATGTATCCTCTTGATGAGAACCCCCACATTTGCCACACCGTGCCTTATTGGAACAGTAAGTGGCTGTGTGGCCAAGCTGTTTACAATTAAGGCAATTCATTACACGAGGGATAAAAAGGCGAACAGGGAGACGAATCTTATCGATAATGACATAGTTGGGCAGCGCAGACCCAGCGAAAGTCACTCGAAACGAGTCAGACAGTCGATAAACTTTTTTGTCTCCTTCGTGTGATACTGAATGCAATTGCTTGCATTCAAGTATCTTTACGTCTTTAAGTATGGTGTCTTTGAAACGACCAACCCCATGCTTAATTATGTCATCAACAGTCAAACTCGATTCTGTGATGACCCCATCAATTTCAATTTCCTTTGAAGGAATATACGCTCTATACTCACGCGTAAAAAGCTCGCAAGAAGCAATTGCATTGGCTTGTTTGAGACTACCAACGACAATGCGTATTTTATCTTTATTGACTTTGACGATCTCTTTTACATCCGAGAATCGCGAAGTCAAATCTTTCGAAATTTGAATGATATTTAGCGCCTTTGCTTTACGCCTAATAAATACAATCCATGGTCCCGTTGACGACTCTGGGTAAATTTTAATTCTAGTCGGATTTACATTTTCAGCATAAGGCTTAGGGGGAGGGTCTGTTACTCGTTCTCCCATCTCTTCATCCATTTTACCTAGCAAGAAAAACTATCACAAAAAGGAATGAAAAATATACCTGTTATACCTGTAGAACACACCTCATGTGTTACGTTGTAAACTCGGTGCCCGTTGTTTGACAATGTGACACTTGCTGTCCTTCTTCGTCGCGTTGCTTCTTCAGTAGAGAAATAGGCCTACCTGCAACACTTCAAAACTCTCTCCGGTTAAGCTGCTCGTCGGTATCACCACCACAAGCGCGCTCTCTCCGTTTCCACCGCCGCGGTAAACAAATGTGGCTACCTGTGGCTTGCTGAGAAAATCTCACTGTCGATGCGGCACTTTTCGGTGCCACTTGTTTTCCTTATTCGTCGTACCACTTCTGCGGTAGACGAATAGAGCAAATGGGTCTACCTGTGACGCTTCCCCTCTCGTCGATTAGAATTGCCCGACGACACCAATACAATATATTTTTTCTGTGTGTACAGGCACGATCACTGTCGATTTCTGCCACCGCGGTAGGCAAATTCGTCTACCCGCGGTTTGCTGTCAAAACACCGAGGATGCCGTTGACCACGCCTCCGACGTATAAACTGTCGACTCACACTTAACAAACTGGTCTCTCTCTCTCTCTCTCTCCCACAAAAACGCATACAGCGTCTCGCACTCCGTCACTCTCTCGAGAACAAAACCTTCCACCTGGAGGCACAACCGTCTCGGCCGGTTGCAAAAACTGTTGTCCGATGCAGCTTCTCAATGGACGACTTAAGACCTAGCACGCACGTCCGTTATGCACTGCGTCTTACACACGTCTGGGCCTCGATCAGTCTTTCTCAAGACTATCTATATTTTTTCGACAATTAGTCTTTCTCAAGACTACCTACTTTTTCTACTCAATCAGTCTTTTTCAAGACTAAAACATTTTTCAAGAACAATTCAGTCTAAAGAAATATTTAGCTCTTCCAACATGCCTGGGTCCTCCCAGAAAGGCCGTGTGCCAAATATTAAAAATAAACGAAAAAGGGTGGCTTCTCCACCCGATAATTCAATTAATTGCAGCAACTCATTCGATGTTTTATCCGAATGTGAAGATAACGAAATTTGTAAATTTCCTCGCATTGTGCACAATGCCAATGAGAAGAAATAGCAATCACCTCCACCGATAACAGTGATGATCTCTGACTTCAAGGCCTTTCGAACTGAGCTTTCGACGTTCCTTGCGGATGTGAAAGTCTCTTTTCAGATTGGCCGAAGAGGAGAACGTCGAGTTGCAGCGGAGGAATTGATTGGCCACAAACGACTACTCCAGTATCTTTCGGAGAAGTTATATAAATTTTATTCATATGACTTCAAGACAGATACACCATTCAAGGCTGTCTTGAAAGGGCTACCACAAGGTGAATGTTTGGATGAAATATCCAACGAATTTGAAAAATTTACTTGGTTGATTGATTAATATATATATATATATATATATATATATATATATATATATATATATATATATATATATATATATATATATATATATATATATATATATATATATATATATATATATATATATATATATATATATATATATATATATATATATATATATATATATATATATATATATATATATATATATATATATATATATATATATATATATATATATATATATATATATATATATATATATATATATATATATATATATATATATATATATATATATATATATATATATATATATATATATATATATATATATATATATATATATATATATATATATATATATATATATATATATATATATATATATATATATATATATATATATATATATATATATATATATATATATATATATATATATATATATATATATATATATTGTCTTCGAATTAATAATTTTCGTACAGACTGAAATACTATACTAACATAAACCTATTTTCAATTTGAACATTTCTTTACTTAAATTAAAGTCAAAATGATGAAAAACGCTATTGAAGAGCTGACATCAAACATCTACCGGGTTATTCTGGCCGTACTGCGTGCGATGAGTAGAGCGCCGAAAGAAGTCCATTCTCCGCAGAGACTTACGACGAACGTATTGAACGAACGAATTGAAAAATTTACTTGGTTGATTGAATAATATATATTGTCTTCGACTTAATAATTTTCGTACAGACTGAAATACTATACTAACATAAACCTATTTTAAATTTGAACATTTCTCTACTTAAATTAAAGTCAAAATGATGAAAAACGCTATTGAAGAGCTGACAGCAAACATCTACCGGGTTATTCTGGCCGTACTGCGTGCGATGAGTAGAGCGCCGAAAGAAGTCCATTCTCCGCAGAGACTTACGAGGAACGTAGAAGTTCAACTTAGCGAGAAGCAGAGGGCAGTCAATGTTGTCAGCGAGAAGATCGAACACAAAAAGTCGCTGTAGAAAAACTCTCCTGTGTCGTAGCGTAGGCAGGTTGATAAGAGCACAACGATGCTCATACGATGGTAGTTCGATTTCGCCAGGGAAGCCGTCGAAGAGCATACCGGACGACGCTCTTTTGCACCCGTTCTATGCGATTAATGTGTACGGTGTTATACGGGGCCCAAACGATAACTCCATACTCTAGAATGCTGCGTACCAGACTGATGTACAGTGCCTTCAGGCAGTAGACGTCGTTGAAATCTTGGGTGTTTCGTTTGATGAGTCCTAGTACTGCATAGGCTTTAGCAATTACTGCATTGAAGTGTTCGATGAAACGTAGCTTACGGTCAAGTATAACACCAAAGTCCTTGATTGATGAAACTCGTTCTACTGGGGCAGCGCTCACTGCATACTCAAACGTAATTGGCGAGAGTATTCGTGTGAATTATGTTGCATTTCTGAATGTTTATAGTCATTCCGTTTCTACACACCAACTCATCTGAAGTGCACAACAATCTATCAGAGTTGTTATGATGCGATAAATTTTGAGATCATCTGCGTACATCACCTTACACGATGTCAAATCGCTGCAAATGTCATTCGCAAAGAGCACGAAGGGTCTGAAAGTACAGTTTCAAGTCGCACAGCTGCACTGCGGTTTGTAAGGTACGAGCAGATCCAATTGGTCAGCCAGTCCGGAAATCCGATTCGCCTCAACTTGTCAACAGCTAGCTGATGAGGAAGGCGATCGAAGGCTTTGGAGAAATCTACATACACTGCATCAATTTGTTGTCGTTTCTCTAATTTATCAATTAGCGTTGACACGTAGCTCATTAGGTTCGTCGTTGTTGAGCGCTTTCTAACAAACCCATGCTGATCTGTAGTGATGATGTGTTTTACTGCAGGGTAGAGAATATATAACAGCATACTTTCAAAAAATTTTGGAAGGTAGCTCAGGATTGAAATTCCCCCGTAATTTATGACGTCATGGACGTTACCGGCTTTATGAATTGATGTTATTAAAGCCTCCTTCCATTTGGCGGGAAAAATACTTTCACCGAGAGAGCGATTTAAAAGCATGGATATCAGTACAGCTAACGACGAAGAGCATTGCTTGACGAAACACGGTTGTATTCCGTCCGATTCTGGTCCCTTTGAACCGTCAACGCCACGTATATTGGTGTACACTTCGCGTTCGGTGAAAGATGTTACAGGCAAATTCAAAGAGACTACTCAGGTACCATTCAGACAAAAGTGGTGGGTTATTACTTAGCACAGTTTGAAAGAAAGACGAGAATAGATTTGCTGACTCCGCAGGTGTCGTTGAGGTCCTGTCACGGTAGTTGACGTTTTCAGGAAAACCACGGGTGGATATTTTGTTCCGCAAAAAGCCCAAAATTGCTTCGGCTCGTCCTTCATGTTACTCTCAAGTCGTGAAACGTATGATCGAAATCCAGTTGCATTCAATGATTGAAATAGTCGCTCTAAATCTCGCACAATCGATTTATCATCTTCACCTCTTGTCCGGAAAAATCGTTTACGAGCCTTCCTTAACCGATTTCGCAGATTGCGCAGCTCAACGTTCCACCAGGGGCGTTTGTTTGTGCAACGGCGCTTCCGCCTTCTCCCTCTCTTAGGTTGACGGGTTTGACGGTACTGCAAACATCTTCAAGCATATTTGAGCAGACAACTGCTTTAAGATGGTTATTGCATTATGCCTCGATAGTGGTGCATCGAGGAGACCGAGAGGGCTTATGGGCCTTTTTTATGTTTTGTGTTATTTCATACTCTGCACCAGCCCAAACCAACAGTCAGCTAAGAGCCTGTGCACATTGGCGGGTCGCCATGGATTGACTTTTTCTGTGGGCTGTGTTTGCAGACATTGTTCAACAACTTAACGGCTGTCTTTTTGAGCGCGGCTCGCAGTGGGAGTCATTGTGTGTCGATTTGTCGGTCAACCTCGTCAACGTGCACAGGCGCATTAAAAAAATAACAGTTGAACCCTATTAGTTGTGTTGTGTTGTAATAATTTTAGTTTTTAGTACTAGTGTAAAATTGCTATGTCGTATGTCCATCTGTGTATGTGTTCGTCTGAGTATTTGTGACAAATGGGTCAGGGAATGGATGCAGAACTGGCTTATATGATAGAACAGTGGGTAATACTTCTTGGGATCACTTTTTACCGGTGTTCAATTCGTACATTCGATTCGATTCATTCGGATTGGATAAATGAAGGTACGATTAATTTACCGACGCACGTCAATCCTCCATTCCCGATCAGCATAACATGAGAAACTTCTAACGGAATGCAATTGTCCTTAATAATATATATATATATATATATATATATATATATATATATATATATATATATATATATATATATATATATATATATATATATATATATATATATATATATATATATATATATATATATATATATATATATATATATATATATATATATATATATATATATATATATATATATATATATATATATATATATATATATATATATATATATATATATATATATATATATATATATATATATATATATATATATATATATATATATATATATATCATTTTCTGGCATTTAGACGATTCCAAGTAGTTTTATTACATGTTACATGTGTGTTGTTCAATTAATACTCAATAACAATATTAACTCTTCTCCGTGGGTTTGGCGGTGGACTCCAGACTGCAAATTTTTATGCCTAGAGATTTGTAGCTTGGAGACCTTGGATACTGTTGGTGCCTAGAATCTAATAGCAACACGGCGCGTGATTCAATTGGTGGATAGAAGCGAAGGAATACCCTGACGACTGGAAGATTGAATTATTTTTGCTATCTATTCAACTAGATCCAGACCGATGCAGTATCCTATAGTTATATCTTTATCTACTTAATAGAATAGAAAATTTCTTAATTCTCCCACTTTATAGATCAATTTACTCTGACTTAACATTATCCATGCATACTAAAAACAATCTATATTTGTGCTATTTTTTTACAGTGGAGAAGACCTTTACGTCCTAGCCCAGTACACGTGCTATTGGTAGGGTCCAATCTACCACATGGGGTGCACTGGGGGCGTGTCGGGCTCGAATGGTGACGCTGCCATTAATACCGACTAAACTCCATTGGGCTCCGCCATCATTCCTCCCAGGAACTACCTCTCGGTATTACTTCTGGGGGGATGGCTGTACATAATGTGCTCATTCACTCTCACTCACGCGTTCATACGTCCTGTATGAGGCTTACTTGGGTGCTCTCTCAATCGCACCTTGATTCACTCTCAAACACTTCAACATGAGGCTGACTTTTGTGCTCACCTTACTCATTCCTTGCTAGGCTTACTTTTGTGCTCGCCCCACCCATACCATGTGAGGCTGACTTGGGTGCTCACCCTATCACCTGATTCACTCTCAATCATGCCACTCTATTGTACCTCTGTCACTCTCCCTGGTATCCCATGTGGGACATTTTTCTTAGGCTCCACTTCTGACATACCATGCGAGGCTGACTTGTGTGCTCACCTTTTTCATTCCTTGCTAGGCTTACTTTTGTGCTAGCATCTACCATACCATGTGAGGCTGACGTTTGTGCTCACCCTTAACATGCCGTGTGAGACTGACTTGGATGCTCACCCTTTCACTCCTCTGCCACGCCATGAGGCATCGATAGCTAAGTTCCAACATACTACGCTACGACCCTCCCGTCTTGGCATGAGGCAGTCCACTTATACGCCTATACACTCACTCTTCTGTCTTGCTTCGGGGTGGCTGGGTTTACCCCTTACGCGGTTGCCAGTCGCTGCGCCAAACCTGCCTCGGCATGAACAGACCATTCACTCCCTTTTTTCGCGCTTGGCCTTTTTCGCTCCAGCTAACCAATCACTAGTTAGCCGTGCCCGCCGTCTGTTGCTCGGTTCACCTGATTACCTGTAGCCTACTGGCAATCTGGATGGTAGCAGCCGAGACTGCGTTCCACTTCTCCACCGATTGACACATCCGCTGAATAAGGGTATCAGGGGTTGTGTCCCAGCCACAGACGTCGAGCATTGCTCTTCTTTCGACGTCGAACCGATGACATACGAACAGTATGTGTTCGGCAGTTTCGTCTAAACCTGGGCAGCCCGGGCAGACTGAGACCTCCGCGTGCCCGAACCTGTGGAGGTACTGTCGGAAACAGCCATGGCCTGACAGGAGTTGTGTCAGGTGGAAGTGAACTTCCCCATGGGGTCTTCCCACCCAGCTCGATATGCTAGGTATCAGCCGGTGGGTCCACCTACCTTTCGAGGAGTTGTCCCACTCACGCTGCCATCTGGCGACCGAGGTCACCCTGGTGCGCTCGCGGGCTCCCCTATTTCCACGTAGCTCGAAGCACTCCTCATCTTCCCGAATGACCAGCCCGACTGGCATCATGGTCGCTATCACGCAGGATGCATCGTGTGATACCGTGCGGTAGGCAGATATCACTCTGAGGCACATCACGCGGTAGGTTCTCTCCAGTTTCTGTAGGTAACTGGTTACCCTCAGTGCTCTTGACCATGACGGGCCGCCGTACCTGAGGATAGATACGGCATCGCCTGCCAGTAACCTATGTCTACTGGCGCACACCTTTGAGCTGTTGGACATCATTCTCGATAGAGCCGCAACAGCAGTCGATGCTCTCTTGCATGTATAGTTGACATGACTGCCGAAGGTCAGCTTGTCGTCTATAATGACTCCGAGAGACTTCAGACTTCGCTGTGAAGTGATCGCGACTTCTCCCACATGGATAACTGCATGTTGTGCCGACTTGCGGTTGTTGACGATAACTACCTCCGTCTTATGATGAGCGAGCTCCAGGCCTCTCGTGCTCATCCATTCCTCCACCGTGCTGATCGCGTGTTCTGCGGTTAGTTCTACCTCAGGAATTGACTCCCCGTAGACCTCCAAGGTTACGTCGTCGGCAAAGCCGACGATCTTGACCCCAGGAGGGAACTTCAGTCTCAGAACCCCGTCATACATGAGGTTCCATAGCACCGGGCCTAGGATCGAGCCTAGCCTGTTGAGGATGATCCTCTCAAGCAGTTTGCCAGTCGTGTCGATCAGACAGATTGGTCTGTACGCCGATGGATCGCCTGGCGGCTTTCTGGGCTTCGGCAACAGCACCAATTTCTGCCTTTTCCATCTAACGGGGAAACGGCACTCGTCAAGGCATCTCTGCATAGCTAGCCTGAACATGTTCGGGTTCGCTATGATCGCTGCCTTGAGTGCGTTGTTTGGAACTCCATCCGGCCCTGGAGCTTTGTTCATTTTTAGCCACTGCGAGTAGTTCTTCATTCGTCACTGGAGCCACCATTTCGGCCGTGGCCGCACTGTCTCGTAGTGCAGGTGGCCAGGGGCTTGTGGCTCGAGACGGGAAGAGTACTTCGATAATCGTTGCCAACCGGTCCGGAGACCGTTCTGGGGGTGAGGAGCCCCCTTTGGTCTTGGCCATCACAATCCTGTAGGCGTCACCCCACGGATTCGCGTTGGCACTCTCACACAGGTTGTCGAAACACGCTCTCTTGCTGCTTTTAATGGCCTTGTTAAGGGCCAATTTCGCAGCGCGAAACACTTCACGGCGATTCTCTCTTGCATCCTCGGTGCGAGCTCTTTGCATCCTACGTCTAGCTCTGAGGCAGGCTGACCGTAGAGCTGCAATCTCGGTACTCCACCATCTGCCGTTTCTTGGCAGTGTTTTTCTAGGCATAGTGGCGTCGCACGCGCGTGGTAGAACAGCTACCAGCGCATCCCCGCTTAGACGGTCGGTGTTGGCCTCCAGTCCCAGGGCCGCGGTGAAAGCTTCGCTGTCGAAGTGATTGGACTTCCACCCGCGTACCTGACAGGGATCTCCCGCCCTCGAAAGCTGCACACCATAGTTGATCCTAAAGCGGATTGCTAAATGATCGCTATGGGTGTAGCCTTCGTCTACCCTCCATTCCATGCCTGGAGCCAGACTCGGGCTGGCAAATGTTACGTCAATCCACGCCTCCACCCCGTTTCTACGGAATGTACTAGCGGAGCCATTATTAGCTAGCACAGTATCGAGTTTCGCAAGCGCCTCCATTAGCGCTTGACCCCTGATATTTGTACAACGGCTGCCCCACTCCACTGCCCAAGCGTTAAATTCTCCCGCTATGACTACCTGTTTCCGGCCCACTAGGTGCGACGAGAGCCTGTCGATCATCTGGTTGAACTGTTCTATTAGCCACCTTGGTGGAGCGTAGCAGCTGCAATAGAACACACCATTGATCTTGGCAATCGCAACACCCTCGGCGGAGGAGTGTATTACCTCTTGAACCGGGAACCGTCCCGTTGTACAGATTGCCACCATTCCAGACCCGTCCGACACCCAATTGCCGTTGCCGGCAGGGATGCGGTACGGGTCTGATAAGAGGGCGACATCTGTCCTCGACTCCGAGACCGACTGCCACAGCAGCTGTTGGGCTGCTGCACAATGTTTAAGATTTAGCTGTGTGACGTTCACGGCTTCTTCTTATTTGCCTCACCGAAGGGACTCGAAGGTCCGCCCATAGCATGTTTATGGGCTTGCTACTTAGCGGTGCAGATAAGGCACTTGTACGCCTTAGTGCAACCCCGCTCCTTATGCCCCTCCTCGCCGCAGCGACGACATAGTTTGCTCCTTTCTATGTTCTTGCACTCGTAGGCTTTGTGGCCGGACTCAAGGCACCGATAGCACCTATCCACTGAAGGCGGCTGGAGTATACTAATAGGGCATACCGACTAGCCGATCTTCAGCTTCTCTTTCTCGGTTACCTTTTTGGCATCCGCCTTCAGTAGCCTGAGGTAGGCTACTTGGGTGCCAGAGGGTCCATCTCTAAATCGCACAGAGGCCCGCCTCGCCTCTGTCCTTGGCCTTCTTCGCTGGCCGCGGTATCTCCGGTGTCGATGCCGGCTTCTTCCTGGTGACCAGCGTCCAGGGGTTAACGCCCCCCTGCCCCGGTCGCGCCGGGTTGCTGGTACCAACGCTCTGCTCAGCGAGGTCACTCTCGCCCTCGCTTACCTCGGCCAGACGGCGTTTGGCCTTAACGGTTGCACGCCGTGTGGTGTCGGTTTTTGCACCCTCGCCTGGCGACTTCCTAGGGCGCTTCGCGTTCGACGCCGTCTTACGATTGCCCTTGCCCTTGCCTTTTCCCTTCGAGGGGAACTCGGCCGCCGCTTCGAGCGACGTGGCTGCTCCATAGAAGGTGAAGGCCACTGTCTGAGTGCCTGTATCGACATTCTCTCTTCCCTCCCTCTTGGAGGCCACTGTCTGGGTTTCTCTGTCGGACTTCTTCCGACATTCCACCCTCTTGGCATAAGCCTGCTGTTTCTGTCTTGCGACACGTACAGTTTTCCGGAGTTCCAGGAGACTCTGTTTTAACTCCTTGCTTATGTTTTGCTTTGCGCTAGTGTACTCGATTATTGAATCGAGCTGCTCCACCACTTTGCGCATCGCGGATAGTGGCCCGTCCAGTGCGTTGGTAGGGCTATTTCCTACCACTACTGGGGGGTCACTGCTGCTATCAGATGCAGCACTCGTCGCTCCACTACTCTCCCGCGGGGGGAGACCTCGCCAAACCACCTCTAGCAAAGGGGTTTGGCACCTCCGTTTGTTTGTTTTTGTTTTTTGTTGACTCCATGTTTGATCGCACGAGTAGCGCGAGAATAAATGTCAGCCACTCCAGAGCTCCGCATTAACGTGGTAAGGGACGCTTATTGTAGGGGTTGCCCAGGTACTCCACAGGCTCCGTTAACGATCGAGCATCTTTTTCACCCCCTCGATCACTCATCCCTCGGCACGGGTCGCTTCACGCCTTGGAATTGGGGTTATGACCTATCTTGTTTTACGTGGTGACCTCGGCCCAGATCATCACAACCATCCTCCTTTACCAGGGCTTGGGACCTGTAGCTCTGGTTCTCGATAGTTCCATGTACGTATATTATTACAGACATGCCACTATATTTGTGCTATAACTCCATCTATCTTCGCTTGCTTCTACTACTCTTCCTTACCATAAATGGAAATTAAATCAACTCAATAACAAAATAAACTTTCCAGTGCGCCTCGATGGTGGTGTATCGAGGAAGCCAGGTGATATCAAATATCCTTTTTATTGAAACCGACAGGTACTAGGAAAAAATGGAGTATATGTACTACAATGACGGCGCGGTTTTAGTGAAAAAATGCCACCTGATGTCCACTGCTTGTTTTCGGCTATCGTTTGCCAATACTATAATTCAGAACCCGGAACCCCGTTACATAAAGCGAGAGTGATGGAATTAAGGCAAAGAATAGTGAGGTTTATCAGGGACAGCATGGAAGAATTCGGTCCCTTCCTAGAACACACAGTTAGCGAAATGCGGTTACATGGAGGCATGCATGAGAGGATCGGAACATTTCTTACAAGACTCGAAACCACAAATGAGTGGGGAGGTGAAGAAACCATAGCCGCAGCAGCTAGAATACTGAGAAGACGGATTGATATATATATATATATATATATATATATATATATATATATATATATATATATATATATATATATATATATATATATATATATATATATATATATATATATATATATATATATATATATATATATATATATATATATATATATATATATATATATATATATATATATATATATATATATATATATATATATATATATATATATATATATATATATATATATATATATATATATATATATATATATATATATATATATATATATATATATATATATATATATATATATATATATATATATATATATATATATATATATATATATATATATATATATATATATATATATATATATATATATATATGTATATATATATATATATATATATATATATATATATATATATATATATATATATATATATATATATATATATATATATATATATATATATATATATATATATATATATATATATATATATATATATATATATATAAAGAGGGAGGTCCCCTCATCTACTTTAATCGGAGCGCAGCATCAGGCGGGGTAATACGATTGGCATACCGGGCAAGCGGAAAAGATCTAAAAAACACAACTCGAAACCACTATGACAGCGTGGTACAAAGTTTAGTTCGAAATGCAACCGATACTGAGGAAATAATTGAAGAAATTAGACCTCCATTAAGAAATGTTATCGATATGAACAATCGGCCCAATGTATCACCACTAAGTAAAAGTTCCAACCCACTCTCAGCCGAACAGTTAATAACAGATTACGATCTTCAAAACCCACATAAGCTCAGATTTCTGTCATGGAACGTGAGAGGATGCTCAGATGAACAAAAACGCACTGATATGGATGCAACATTTGTCAAAGAAAAATTCGCAGTAGTGGGGCTGCAAGAAACAAGAATGGCACAACGCTCTCTGACAACACCAAACTATATGTGGATGAATGTGAATGATACGACTCAATCAAAAGACCGCATAGGCGGGGGGACGGCAATGCTAATCGCTAAATCACTATATAATGAAAAAACTTCAAACGAATCAGCTCAAACTCATGCTCCTACATATGCGAAATATTTGGGGAAAAATCCTAATCATCTGTACATATTTTTTTTTATTCATTTCGTTTATTTGATAGGCACAAATGCGTTAGCTTGGCAGTGCCAAATTCTTTTGTTTTTACATTTTGGATATTTTAAAACTAGGAGGTTACAATGGTGAAATATTTTTTTTAAAAGAAAAATGTTACAGCTATCTTAAGACTAGAAATAAGATTCTATATACAAGAGAGGGAGCAAAAGATTTTTTTTTAAAACAAGGAATTCAATAGTAATAGTTTTTTAGGAAATATTTACAGTTATCTTAAAACTAACAATATAGTTTGGTACACAAAAGGGAGAACAAATGTTTATGAGAAAATTCACCGGTGTTTTAAAACTAGGGATACAATTCTATTTACAAGATGGGGGACAATAGTTTTAACAAAGAGGTAAAATTACAACTATCTTAAAACTAGGAATACAGAATACAAATTTGAACTTTTTTAGCGGAGACTTATGCTTGGTCAAGATATTCAGAGGGGGCTGTAGAAGCAGTTGTATCAAGGACAGGGGAGAGAAAGCGTAGATGGTGACCGGGAGAGAAGAGCAAAACTTGCAACTTTCGGGCAAACGGGAGATCAGCGAGACAAATTAGCGCCTCAGTCTAGTAGGTCGGATTGGCGGATGGTATTCTTCGGACCCGCGGGGAATCCTTCAAAAGTCATCGGACCTCGAGTCGCTCTCGCTTCAGTTTCCGTAGTGGTAAGTGCGACGGCGGTTACATAGTTGCAGTCTGGAGCTGATCGGTCCCAAAATGCAGGAGAAAACTTCTAAAACGAGAAATAAAAAGAGAGGGGCTAAATTGGGATATTTATCGTTTTTATGAAAGTATAAATAAGGGACATATAGGGGAAATCACGATTTGCCAGCATATCTCGGACTGGGACATTGGGTGGTCTACCTCGGGCCCGAAGGGAATCCTTTAACTGAGACCTGGCGTCCAAATACCCGGCGCATACCCAGACAACGTGCTCGATGTCGTGATAGCCCTCGTCACAAGCGCACAGACTACTCTCCGCAAGCCCAATACGCCGCAAATGCGCATCCAAGGTGTAGTGGTTGGACATAAGTCGGGACATTACACGAATAAAATCCCGACCCACATCCATCCCCCTGAACCAAGGCTTCGTTGATACCTTTGGGATAATGGAATGTAGCCATCGTCCAAGTTCACCATTGCTCCACGAGGTTTGCCAACTGCTGAGTGTCCTCTGACGACAAATACTAAAAAATTCGTTGAAGCAGATTGGTCTTTCATATATGTCATCATTTAATGCACCCACCTTTGCTAATGAGTCGGCCTTTTCATTGCCCGGAATAGAGCAATGAGAGGGGACCCAAACAAAGGTAATTTAATAAGATTTTTCAGATAACGTACACAAGGACTCCCGTATCTTCCCCAGGAAATATGGGAATTGCTTTTTGGGCTTCATCGCACGAAGAGCCTCGATGGAGCTGAGGCTGTCCGAAATGATGAAGTAGTGATCTGTGGGCAGAGTGTCGATGATCACAAGGGTGTACTGAATTGCAGCTAACTCTGCGACGTAAACTGAAGCGGGATCATAGAGCTTGAATGAAGCGGTGATAGTATTGTTGAAGATACCGAAGCCAGTGGACCCATCGAGATTTGATCCGTCAGTGTAGAACATTTTGTCACAGTCGACTTCTCGGAATTTATTATAAAATATATTGGGGATCACTTGATCTGTACATATATAAGGTCAGAAGAGAATATAGCGTTTGGAATAATAGCAAAATACATCATCACGCTGCCGTCATCCTTGAAAAATAACATAATAATAGTAGGAGACATGAATGCTAGAATCGGGAATAAGGACCTGGCCGAAAATGACAGAGACGTCATAGGCTCGAATCTTTTCCACACACAAATGGACAAAATCTGAAAAATCTACTACATGGCCTAAAACTCAAAGAATACCTAACATTTAGCACTTCCAAATCAGTCAAAACGACGTGGACGAACGGGAAAATCTGCTCTCAACTAGACCACGTCCTGATGACCAAAATGCCATTTCTGAACCCCCCCCCCCCCCGCATACGAGTTATTTACGCCGGGATCTGGCCGATACTCAAGCCCGGGAAACACACAAAGCGGACAAACAGCACCCGAAACGAAATAAACTTGGCTGGCCCCGCACAGGCCAGCAAAAGGGCTTTCTTTTCCGCCTGCTTTGGACAACTTTCAGCCCGCACAACACTAAAAGTTCTTCCTTACAAAATAACGTTCATTAACACATTATTGTTATATTTAATTCCACTGCTTCAAATTATTTCTAAGTCCCGGTCTGTGAGAATACGGTCGTGCGACGTATGCACGGCGAGCGCGACGCACAGTCAGCTGCGCTGGACTGTGTTGTTCGGCGATAAACTTAGTACTACTCGTCCGGTCCTACAGGCATGGTATAGGCTGACGGGTAAAAGATGATGATCGCCCCGAGTGTGTGCGATCCTCCTCAGTCGGTGCTGCTACGGCAACGAATTTGCGTAGAAACTACAGGACTGCAAAAGTCATTGTTGGACCGATCAGCCGTTATCAGCTGGGCAGCAATGATATTAGCTGCCTTCGGTTTACGTGTGCGCCAGCTGACCGAAATAGGAGAAGAAATTCATCTGTACCACGGGTGGGAAATTATTCAATTCGGCACACTGTCGGTGTCGATTTTGGCGGTCAAAATAATTTTCCGGTATTATGTTCACTTCGGCAAGAACACGAGCATTCTTCCATGAATGCTTGCATAGCGACCACAAAATGATCGCCTGCACCTTAATACCATCGACACCCATTTCAAAAGATCGGGTCTTGAAAAGGCATATCTCCAACAAAAACCAACCACCTCAACAAAAAATAAGAAAGCTGGATCTAGAGATACTAAGAATAAATGAAAAGGAGAGGAAAAATTACCAAGAAAAAGTGGATCAAAACCTTCATGCAGAATCCAGATGGTAGCACGAAGGACGACTGGGACAGAATACACAATGCAATAAAGGACGCAGCGGAAGAAACCATCACAACGCCTAGATCTCCCTTAACCCCTAGAAGAAAGGCAGCAATGGACAAATTCGCCCAGGCTCACCAGAGAGAGCTTGAGGACAGGAATAACACAGTATTGAAAAGAATAGCGAGAAAGGCACGAATCGAGAAAAGGGAAGCGTTCGAAAAACATTTTTCAGAAAAGGTTGATAAATTCCTAGAAGGCATTGACAAAGAAAACACAATAGCGAAAATGATAAAAACCTTCAGATTCCTTAAGCAACACAAAAAAGCATAAACAGAATAAACAACGAAAATAAATCAGCATTAAAAAATGGGAAGTAAAAGTGAAATCATACTCAAACCAAGACGCGGAAATACAAATCATAGAGCTATTGAAGATGATGATCGTGACGCCGGACCAGAACCAACACTAGAAGAAATAAGAGGGATTATCTGCACAATCAGAAACAAATGTGCACCGGGGACCGACAACATCAATAATGAGTTGCTGAAACATGGATCAGAGAGTATGCTGAAAGAACTCACAGAGCTAATGAAAAAGAGATTTAAAACCAACGTAATACCAAAATCATGGACTGAGACGGTACAAATTCCGATACCAAAGAAAACAAGTCCACAAAGCATCGAGGACTACCGTTCCATAACTCTGTGTACCAGCCCTTACAAAATATATGCAAGACTGCTATTGAACAGGCTAACTAGCCAAGTAGAACAGTTGCCAGGGTATCAAATGGCCTTCCAAAGTAAGAAAAGTGCAAAGCAGCAAGTATACTGAACGGATTGGGTGTCTCAAAAGAACTTATAAACCGAATTATCAAGGCATGCCTACACGAATCAACGTCCATACAGTGGTTTGGACAAAGAACGACGACAATGAAAAAAAATCGAGGTATCAAACCATAGCCTGGTCACACCAGTGGTCTCATGTTCAATGGAAATATCTGCAGTGCTAAAAAGAAACAGGAACTCACTGATACGAATGGAAACGGAGATGCTGCTTACACTACGAAGCATCAGTGTGGAGGAAACTACTGGGAAAAACGGACAGAAGGCGCATAGTGAAAATATGGTGGAAACCGAAGAACAATAAAACGAGACAGCAGCAGATCAGACAGAAACGGAGAACCCTAACATCGCACAGAATTGGTTGAAGGGACACACTAACAAAATAAGAATTAACCGCCTGAACTACTACGCACATGTGCTGAGAAGCGAAAATACAGGAATATTAAAAACGGCCATGGAATACAAAATACCACGCCAAAAAAGGGCAGGCCAGCTTTCTCCTGGAGGATCAGCATCATCCTGGAGAGGGACCGAAAGAAAGACCTTAAAGCGACACCGTCATATGATGACGAAACATCAGAAAAACACTATGAAAACAACACAAACTTGCAGAGACAACGTCAAGGGAGGAAATAATAGAGATCAGTGAGTAAAACACATAAAGGTAAGACTAAATATGTACGATCAGAAAGATACAGCGATCGAAGAATACACAAATACTAGCTACACCCTGAGAAAATTGAATGAATCGGGACTAGGGGGTTTCGGGGCGGCTCAATCTCCTCGGGCATGGGAATAGGGCAATCAGGGAGGGTTATCAGAGCCGCGGGTAAGATTATACAAAACAATTTACATGCTACACACTTCAATACACAAAACACACTAGCGAGCAAATGTACTGAAATATAAACTCTCGAACCTTTAGCGAGGACACAAATCGGATCAATAAAGCGACCATATAATCGCAAACACCAACGCATATCATCGCCCACACTCTCCCAAACTTAAAAAGCTCCAGTAAATAAATAAGCATCGCAACACCTACAAATCTACAAACGCGGTTGCATGACCGATTACACAAACGCGCGCTCTCACGCGATCATAGATCGATTACGTCCGGAAGCTGTAGACCCTAAACTGAGCCCCTCGCGATCGTCTGAACGTCTTAGCACCTAGACTTTTACAAACGAGGTATCATGAATCTATTACGTCTGGAAACCTTTACCCCTCGGTCCCAGTAGCCTAAGTCTCTCCATCTTCATCTTAGCATCTGAACCGAATACTAAAAAATTAGCATTAAATTCCCGGTTCGCGCGATCATCCAAGAATACACGTGAACACTACCATGCGCGCGCGATCATGACTCGGGCACGTCCGGAAGTCTATCCTCGGCACCAATAGTCTGGGTCCATTCCTTCAATTAGACTAATTAAAAAAAGAAAAAAAAAATAAAAAATAACTCATATCCACTAGAAAATACGTTCCGTGGCGACATGACCGGGAACTCTAGTGATGTGGGGCAACTCACTCCCTGTCAGAATGTGAATTGTACACCGAAAACTAAATATCAGAATGACGGTCCGCGTGACCATCCAGGAACGCACGCGAATATGTGGATGGCCACACGATTGCGAAATCGAATTTATACACACGAAGTCACATGTACGCGATCACAACGTATTAAGAAGAACGCTTTAGCACTTACGAGGTTTCAAACGCGGTCTAAAACGCGAACTTACAAACGTTACAAACGTCCATATTCGCGCGATCATGAAACGGTCACATCGGGAAATCATTACCCCCCGTCCTAGCAACATAGATCCATACATTCAGTTGGACGAATCTAAAAATAATGCTCATATCCACTAGACAACACCTTCCATAGCGACATGGCCGGGAACTCTGGTGATATGGAAGATCTCAATTTCTCCTACCATCTGAGCCGTACATCAAAAATTAAGTATTAGATCCACGGTCCGCGTGCGGTCATCTTAGAACACACGCGAATATGCAAATAGACATACGGTTGTAAAATTCAATTTATACACGCGAAGTTACATACACGTACAAATTCTCATGCCCCTCGCGATGATACACGAGACCACTAAGTCTCTACGCCCACACATATCTGAACCGTACAATGAATATCACATTCAGAATCACGGTCCGCTACAATTGGACTTATGCAGTGTTTTAGTGGGCGACATTGCCTGTCTCGTCTGCAAATTGTAGTATGTGATTCTGACGGGGAGCCCTTCCGAGAACCTATCTCTACAGCTCCAGTAGGACTACTCTAAAAAAACGGCGCTTTTGCCTTCTCAGAGGAACGTGTTGTTGAAAAATTAAGTCCAATTCACGATAAAACCTGTTCACAGCCTCGTCGAGAGTAACCTGTGATAAAATTTCAATCCAATTGATGTTTGAGATTCTCGCATTTAGCTCGTCGGAATCGCATTGATTAAAATCATACCACACATCTACATCGTCAATCACTGGTGAACCGTACAGAGTCTCAATGGTCAATACAAACGGATGATGATGACGATCCAATTTCATTAGCGGTACGGGTGGTTCTAGGATTTCAAAATCACTGGCACTACATACAAAGGCTAAATCAAGTAATCTTCCATTGTCATTCGTCTTGGTCAAACTTACTTGGCTTTTCTCCTTCACAAGTTCTTCTTGTGAAGAGAAAGGCTACCGGCGATAACGCTATGGAATTATCCAGGAGATTTATTTAATTCATTTTAACCGTACTGAGGTTGATAATTTGAAAGTATTAGAAAAAGCACGTTTTATGTTCCACATGCGAGTAAAGTGGGAACATTACAGACGATATGGGGGCAGAATTTAAAATCTGACCCAGTGACGTAGATGCCAAGGCTTTAGGCACGGCACAAAAATTCTCATTTGGATTCCAAATGTATGATCTGTGGTGATAAATCGCACACGAAAGATACTTGTCCGGTGAAAAACCACAAAAAGTTTCAAATGCGCTAATTGCAGCGAAAATCATAAATCGAATATCTGGAACTGCCCTGTTCGAGAAAAAATATAAATTCTCGTTATAGACAACAGAAACAATAAATAAAAAATGTACCTACTTCTTCAGGTACACTTCAAGAAAACACGTCCAAACGTGTCAATCCGATTCAAAATAGATTAACAACTTCTTCTACCTCCGTCACACCATCCTACAATGGTGTGTCATGTTATGCTTCAGTGGCAGGTAACAAGGCCAAAATAACGGCTACCGTTACCACGCCTGCAAACTCGTTTGCACCCAACGCTTCCTTTAGTCCAATGGATCTAGGTAGCGTAACGGAAGAAAAATTAAAAGACTTGCAAGACTCTTTGTTACCTATGATGATTGTTATGTTAAATTCTATCTCCATGTTTGAAGCTTTTTAAGCGGGGTGGGAAATTGCTAACAAAATTGTAATGAAATTAAAGTTTAAAGATGACTTTAAATAATCATGTAAATTTATTAAATTGGAATGCTCGTTCATTAAAAACGTGCGAAGACCAATTTTTTAACTTCTTGAGGATGCATAATGCGCATATAGCCGTTGTGACCGAAACTGTTTTAAAACCAAATATTAAATTGAAGAGTAACTCTAATTTGGTTATTCATCGATTTGATCGAATTGTTGGATTCGGTGGGAGAATCGCAATAGTGCAAGAATCGCAGGATCAAACCTTCCGTTATGCCGTCTCTTGACGAGAGTTTGGGTTTCGAAGTTGAAACTGATCTTGGTATCATTTTTATTGCTGCAGCCTATTTGCCTTTTCAGTGCACTGGCGAGCAAATTAATTTCTTGAAAGGAGCCTTACAAAAACTTACAAGAAATCGGTCGAAATTCTTCATAATCGGTGATTTTAACGCCAAACACCGAGCCAGGAATAATTCTCAAAGCAATTCCAACGGTAAACTACTTTTGAATGATTGCTCTGCTGGTTATTATTCGACTATGAACAGAGTAGGCGGTGCACGTGATCGAGCGCTTTTTCCTCGCTTGACAGTTTTTAATTGCGTTTACATAAATTTACAAAAACGTTTTTATAGTGGAAGCGAAACGTCTAGCGGAACATACTTTGCTGATCCGGATTCGTTTCTCGGTCATGGATACTGATCCGTCTCTGGAGTTCAGTCGCCAACTCAAGGCCAGGTGCGACTGCAGTACACAACTCTGATAATGGCATATTTCCGGAGAGCTCGCTTGTAACAGCAGTATGGATGGAACCGTTATGGCCGTATCCAATTCTACGTCAGTTTCTGTCAGCTCCAAAAGATCAGCCGGCTCTGATGTTTAATTCTGAAAGTGGTTATGACCGAAGCATCTATGCAGTTCCCGATTAAAAAGAGGGGGATGATATGCACTGAAACTGTCTCACGCATCGATTCGAGGAGGATGTCGCTTTGTATTCTTGGAACCAGATGTATTATCGGTGAGCTCGATCTTATTGTGTTTAATTATTCAAATATCACTATATAGGGTCTTTGATTCATGATTAACTATCTCTCAAGAGAGGATAAAATTTCAATTGGGCAATTTCCTTTTGGTAAATCAGATATCCGTTGAATTGGTGGGATCGTTTGGAGGGCATTCTGATCACGGGCACGATTATCTACAGTGGCAAAAGTTGTCGTGCGGAGTCTCTCCTCGGCAGTTGGACTAGACGCCACATCAATGATGCGAGTGAGATGCCGCACTCGCGAGATGAGAATGCATGGTTAAAATGTGCTTTTGATTTCAAAATGTCATTAAATGTTTCTGTGCGTCAGGTGTAAGTTCTTAGTGTAGTGTATCCACAGACTAAAGGATTTAAAATCGCGACATGTGGGGTTACTAATCTATTTTAGCACTATTATGGATGGGTGAGGATGCATGTATTGGTTACTTCGGTTTATGCTTCAAAATTTCACACACAAATTTTCGTGAACGCATTAATTTGTATTGATGTCAATTTCAAGATGAGAGCGAGGGTTTCAGCGAATGGATGCTACTTTTTATTGAAAATGAGGCCTTTAAACCTAAGGATCGCGGCCGTCATTTTCTTTTGAAATCTTTTGTATTTTTATCTAATTTCGGATCCTAGTTTTTATAAAGACCACGGAGTATGTCCACCAGTTAAAACCTCAACGCACCACCTGTGACGAAATGTGTTAGCGATTGTGTGAAATGTGAATTCCGAAAAAAAATATATAGTATGGATAACATCGTGCATTTTGATGACATTTCTCATAGTATAGAGCATCTGGACGGAGATCTTGGAATGCCAAAGGAAGTGCTTTTTCTTGTTTTAATAATAATACGAAAATAATAATTTAATAGCTCAATTGTCGATAAATATCTGGTTGAGGCTCAAAGGCCAGATGTCGGAATTCATTTTCATGGGAAGTTCTGAAGTAACCGTTGCTACCCAAGCACGATCCATAGCAGTCAACGAAAGAGAAAATTTTTCTCTTTTGTTTGCTGTTAGCGATTGTGTTGGGCGATTAGTGGTTCGTCCGAAATTGTCCTCCAAAGTGAATTTTGACAGTTGAGCTTTAATCATAAACCTAAATATGTTTGTCGAGAATTTAAAGATAAAAGTGTAATTAGCGAGTAAAGGCGCTTTATCCTAGGCTTATTAGCCAGGGCAAGGTGTAAATACCTCTGTCCCATCCCAAAGGACCAAAGGAGTGACAATAACCTTCTTAGCAAAGTCACTCCCAACAATTTATCATATCCCCTTCAAACGGAAACGGTTGGTACGGTTGTCCTCGTTTCTTCCTCCTTTAAGATTCGAAATATTATCAAATTATTCATTATTTGAATAATTTAATTGCCGTTTAATTTTGAATCATTTTTAAACCCAACTATGCACAGTAGGCCTGGCTGTTTTAATATTTGCGACATATGAAAATATGCTTCAAATATTAATATTGACAAGAAATCAAATTATTCATTATTTGAATAATTTAATTGCCGTTTAATTTTGAATCATTTTTAAACCCAACTATGCACAGTAGGCCTGGCTGTTTTAATATTTGCGACATATGAAAATATGCTTCAAATATTAATATTGACAAGAAAAACACTATAGAATAACTCTCGACAAACATATGATTACGGCTTGGGAGCCAACTGTCAAAATTCTCTTTGAAAGGAGGTTCCGGACAAACCGTTGCTCGCCAATCACAGATGTTGGTGGTAAACAAAAGAGAAAAGTTTTAAATCGGTTTTGTTATCCACCGAGTTTCATCCTCCAAGCAAAATTGTTCTAAATTTTTAGTACGATTAGTTATCCACCAAGGCCCATCCACCAAGGTACATCACTTCTACCCAACTATAGTCGTAATTGTATCTAACATTGACTATCTATCTGACATTGCGTAGCTCGAAACAAACCGGTTTTTGTATAAATGCTTATACGGAGAAGTCGTTTCGATTTAAATTTGAAATGTGACTCCAGTTTTATGAATTATGTCTTAAACAGAATTGGTGTGATGTGTAACGGACTTACTTTCTAGCATCACAAATTATTCCCACAAAACCAATCCCTACATGCACCAATGTGAATCCTTCTCAGGTCACAGGTCATAAAAACCAAATTTAACATACCCTTTAGTCAGGCCACTTGAAACGAGGCCACACTCATATTTTCCCACAGATCGTAAATTACTTGAACGATCGTTTTCAAATCCAACTTGCATAACCAGATGGGCGCATTCCAGTTAAACCATTCTGGGTCGCACCACTTGTTATAGCAACATTCTCACTAGGTCATTATTATGCAGAGGCGACAAATAAACAGCGTAACCAAACAAAAGCACCGATAGCTATTTGTTTTCCCTTTTTTACGCTACCCGTACATAATTATGTACTTTGAAATTGTAACTGACTCCTCCCATTTTGATGTACATAGAATAGTTTAAGTCAGGTTAGCTAGGTTAGCTCGTAAGATTTTTAAATGGAATAAAGCAGATTATGAAAAACTACCAACAAGGGAACAGCCTTGCGTTTAAATTATCAAATATCCAAAATGGCGACCGTGAAAAGTAAAGTGAAGGCAGCACAAGTAATAGTGAATTTTCGTCGTTCTCGATTTATTGGATTACTAACCTGCAAAAAGTTCTTCAATTCACCGGTACATTTCTTAGACAATAGCCCGTACTAAACGGACAGCTCGTAAATCTACTGGAGGTAAGGCTCCGCGTAAGCAGCGTGCCACCAAAGCTACCTATAAAAGTGCCCCATCCACTGGTGGTGTCAAAAAAAACACCCCACTGAAGAACTCGAAATATGAAGTGAAAATGGACATCTAACACCCACTAGTAATCGTTAGAACGAACTCAAATTAGTGACAAGAAATCCAGAAGAATTCACACAAATAACAGTTAACTATCCAACCGAATAACACCATGAGGAAGTGAAGCAGCTGTTACTGTATACTAGTAAACGTTAGAATGAACTCAAATTAGTGACAAGTGACAAGAAATCCAGAAGAATTCACACAAATAACAGTTATCTATCCACCCGAATAACACCATGAGGAAGTGAAGCAGCTGTACGGCAACAGTTTGGTACCGATGCCGCCACACCCACCACAGGCCCACGAGTTGTTGCAAATTAAGCAGTTGTACGGCAACAGTTTGGTACCGATGCCGCCACACTAGCCACAGGCCCACGAGTTGTTACAAATTAATTCGACACGTAGCAGTATCTCAACCTACTCGGACGGTTTGCATGACTGACGGAGAATGACGGTGATACTAGCAACAGCAGCAGAGTCCGGAGGTAAGAGTTCGATGAATGCGCATGCAGTACAATAGTGAAAAGAATCGACACAAATAGTGTCTTGTACTGTTCCAATTGTCTTTAAATTTAAATAGAACAAAAACTAACCTGTCAAAGCCAACCAAGTGCAGCTATACAAAGGTTGTTATTTGATTACTATATAGTATCGATTGTCTAGATTTATGCCTCAGTATCATACAGTATGATCTACTTAACCAAAACCTAATTTATGCACTACACAATCAAACAGTAAACAGGTTTTAGCTAAAATACAGGCTAAAATTGCCTATAAAAATAAAATTATCAACTGAAGTATCCGCACAATAACCCTAAAAGCATATATCACAGGTGGATATTAAATTATTATATACTGTATATTAAATTTTAATTATTAGATACTAAATTACTATATATTAAAGTTCGAAAAAATGGGGTCTAGAACAAGTAAATCCCCGACAGTAAGCGGAGATCCGCAAATAAATATTATCAATAGCTTGGAACAGCACGCAAATTGGCAAGATAACCAAGATACGAAATACTGGTTATTACTGACCATTTGCTCCATACAATTAATATTTACCATCTACCAAACGTACACAAGATACGTCAAGCGCCAAGCGTTTAAGAAGGCAAAGAAATCGCTTGCAAGTCTAGATTAGATCTAGAATGCACATACATTAGACATAAAACAATAAATTTAACAATACAAAAAAAACATATGGAAAAAGCACTAGAAACATTAATAAATATGGAAAAAGCACTAGAAACATTAATAAATTCAAAAGGCATACAGAGATGAACAGCAGCAATCATCATTCAGATTGATGCTAATCGTCGACAGGTTTTCAGTGGTGATCTTGCGTGGCTTAATTTTTGCCGGTTGTCACGGTAAAGATAGATACGTCTACCTTTATCAAGGACACATGATAGTGAACTCGAGTGATTCGTAGTTATTCTGCCTAAGCTCGACCCTCATTATCAGAAGGCAAAAATTAAGCCCGCGCGATATTAAGCCTGTTCTAATGACCCTGCCACTTCTAGTTTTCCGATCTGTTTACTTCACATCCTTGCTCTCACTTGAGTACTATGGCTCTAAGTTTCATAACTTTCCCTACCCAGTAATCTCTAGCTAATTGAATGTCGTTAAAACGTAAAAAAAGAAAATCTGACTAACATAGTCGAAATAAAAAAAGGGAAAAAAGAAAAAGAAACTGATGGGATTCCATCGGCAGCGGTGGGTAGCCGCTGTAGACACAGTCACTGCCTTACACAATGTAGCAAACCCGCCACGACTGTGAGAACAGTGACAATAGTCTAATAAAAATCTATCCCGGCATTCAAAAGGCATACAGAGATGAACAGCAGCAATCATCATTCAGATTGATGCTAATCGTCGACAGGTTTTCAGTGGTGATCTTGCGTGGCTTAATTTTTGCCGGTTGTCACGGTAAAGATAGATACGTCTACTTTTATCAAGGACACATGATAGTGAACTCGAGTGATTCGTAGTTATTCTGCCTAAGCTCGACCCTCATTATCAGAAGGCAAAAATTAAGCCCGCGCGATATTAAGCCTGTTCTAATGACCCTGCCACTTCTAGTTTTCCGATCTGTTTACTTCACATCCTTGCTCTCACTTGAGTACTATGGCTCTAAGTTTCATAACTTTCCCTACCCAGTAATCTCTAGCTAATTGAATGTCGTTAAAACGTAAAAAAACATTAATAAAGATCGACAATAATTTAAAAAAATCTATCACCAAGAAATTTTCCTATTCCAATTTAATTGAAAAAGAAAAATTATGCAAAGCCAATTACAGGGCAATACAAGAATATCTACTAATAAATGAGGATACATTAACCTCAGAGAAATTATTTTATTTTGAAAAATCATCGAGAACGTTAAATTTTGATATTACAACTGCAATAAACAAGAGATTGCAAAAATTCAAAATAAAATTTGGATTAAAAGGGATAATTTTAGCTATCATTTTCACGAATCGGCTAAATAAATAAAAAATTATGGCAAATTTCGACATTAAAACGGCAGCGAAGCTAGCCTCTTTAATTCCACTATACGATGGTAATAAAGAAGGAGCTAAAGGTTTCATAGATGCTGTAAATTTTATAAATACGATCGTGACCGAAGCTCAGAAACCCACGGCGGTACAGCTAGTACTCACCAAGCTCACAGGCAAAGCGAGAGACCTTTTAACAGCGGTCCCAGCCAGCCTAGTTGAGATCGCCCTGCAAATTCAATTGAACTGCACAGACAAAAGCAGTTCGGATTCCGCAGAAAACAATTTAAAAAATATAAAGCATAACAGTGACCCGCGAACTTTTGCTAAAAGCGTCGACGAACTGAGCAATCAGCTCGCCAACGCATACATCCTAGAAGCCTTTCCGGGTGAAGTAGCCAAAAAGAAGGCACAAAAGGCGGGTATACAAGCACTGATAAGCGGCTCACGCCACCCCGAAACTAAGATGATGTTAAGAGTCGGCAAATTTGATACATTAAGCGACGCAATCGACTTAATGGTTGAAAACGAAACTTGTAATGAAAAAGAATCCGCCACCCTACTAAACATAAATAAAAATACGAACAGATGGGACAACCGAGTTAAACGAAACTCTTTCCAAAACCCCCCCAAGTTACTATAACACACAGCAGCACTACCGTTCCCAAAGAGGAAACGGGAGGAACGACGCGCTATAACGGTCGTATAATAACAATTATACTTATCCACATAGAAACGTGTATAATAACCAACGAGGCCGTGGTCATTACCAACCTCAACAGACTCGATATGGAACAAATCGATTCCCGCAGAATCGACAAAACATGTATTTAGCAAGTACTGAACTGCAATCTTGCATGGCTGACCAAGGCCAAGCACAAACAGCTGTGCCAGTCCCTGCACCGAGTGAACAGCAACAACAACAAATTCAAAACCATTTTTTGGGCCAATGTGTTGACTCTTAATGTAAGCGCTTCTAACTTCATAAAAGCTGGAGTGTGTATGGCCAATTCGATCTGTACGTTGATAATAGATTCTGGTGCAGATATCTCTATTTTTAAGAGTAATAGAGTAATGCCCAAACAATTAGTAAATAAGAATATCAGAGTAAAATTATCTGGAATAACGGAAGGCGAAATAGAAACAACAGCACTGACCGAAACTGAACTAAATTTCGGAAATAACATAATCATTAAACATAACTTCCATCTAGTTAACGCAGACTTTCCCATTCAAACCGATGGCATTTTGGGCAGAGATTTTTTCTCCTCCCATAAATGTATAATCGATTACGAATGTTGGTTATTAAATTTCTCAGTAAATAATACTAACGTGTCCGTACCTATACAAGACAGCGTAAACAACAATTTCATAATACCGCAGAGATGCGAAGTGATTAGAAAATTAAGTAACAACAATCTTAAGGAAGACATGGTAGTCATCTCTACAGAAATTGCACCTGGAATTTTTGTAGGAAACGCTATCAAATCTCCACAAAATCCCTATGTAAAAATAATGAACACAACGAAATCAACTGTAAATATATCCAACTTAGAACTTAAACCTGAAATGGAACCCTTAGCAAACTACAATATAATGAAAATTAACAATAAAGATAAGAATAATACGAGAAATAAAAAAGTTTTAAATGAGATAGGCATGAAAAATGTACCAAGCTACGCACAACAAGAATTAAGCAACCTAATATTAAACTATTCAGACATTTTAGCACTCACTGACGAACCACTGTCGACTAACAATTTTTACAACCAAAACATTAACTTAAAGGACAATACCTCCGTATACATACCCAATTATAAAACAATCCATTCTCAAAATACAGAAATAGAAACTCAAATAACTAAAATGCTAAAAGACGAAATAATAGAACCTTCAATATCATCCTATAACAGTCCAATTTTATTAGTACCAAAGAAACCAAATGATGAAACCAAGAAATGGCGACTAGTAATAGATTTCAGACAACTCAACAAAAAAATCCTGGCAGACAAATTTCCCCTACCTAGAATCGACACAATTTTAGATCAACTTGGCAGAGCCAAATACTTTTCAACATTAGACTTAATGTCTGGTTTTCACCAAATAGCGTTAGAAAATAACTCTAGAAAATTTACCGCTTTCTCAACACAGAGTGGTCATTACCAATTCACACGCTTACCTTTCGGATTAAATATTAGCCCAAACAGTTTTCAGAGAATGATGACAATCGCAATGGCTGGACTAACACCAGAACATGCATCGTCTATATCGATGACATAATTGTTATTGGATGTTCCATCCAACACCACTTGCAAAATCTAGCAAAAGTCTTCGACAGAATCAGAAAATATAATCTAAAATTAAATCCCCAAAAATGTAAATTCTTCAATACAGAAGTGACGTATCTAGAACACAAAATTACAGATAATGGAATACTACCAGATAGTTCCAAATTCGACACTATTAACAACTACCCCATACCCAAAAATAGTGACGACTGTAGACGATTTGTAGCTTTTTGTAACTATTACCGCAAATTTGTGCCAAACTTTGTAACAATAGCACACCCACTAAATCAACTTCTAAAGAAAAATAAACAGTTCGTTTGGACAAATGAATGCCAAAACGCCTTTAACACACTAAAAACACACCTAATCTCACCAAAACTACTTCAATACCCCGACTTTGCTCAACCGTTTATACTAACAACTGACGCATTAGACGTAGGATGCGGAGCAGTTTTATCCCAAATTAAAAACGGAAACGACTTACCCATAGCAAAAGCTTCACTCCAGGAGAGAAAAATAAATCGATAATACTAAAAGAACTAACAGGAATACACTGGGGAATAAATTATTTCAAACCTTACCTATACGGAAGAAAATTTACGGTCAGAACAGACCATAGACCATTAGTATTTTTATTTAATATGAAAAACCCAACCTCCAAACTCACTAGAATGAGACTAGATTTAGAAGAATTCGACTTTAATATAGAATACATTCCTGGTAAAAGCAACGCAACAGCGGATGCCTTATCCAGAATTGTTGCAACCTCAGACGAATTGAAAGCCTTAAACGTACTTACTGTCAACACTAGGTCCATGACAAAAAAAAATAGATAATAGCAATAGCAATAATAATAATTTCAATATTAATAATAATAATATTAATGATAATATTAACATCAACAATAATAGTAATACCTATAAAAATAATATTAACGATAATGTAAAGAATAATATTAACAACAATAATAATATGAACAACAACTATATATTACTTAACGACAACGGACAAAAGACGAAAGGTAGAGAGACTGATCACCTCACTATCTATACGACTGAAAACCCGACCGAAACAAGAAACTTAACTAAACTAAGAATAACGGTAGAAAATAACTATTTAATATTCAATATATACAAAGACGCGCAAATGAAAAAAATGATAAACAGAATCACAACATATATAAGTGGAAGAAGAACTCTAGAGTTCACACTTTCAGCATTGGAAAAAGAAATGAATAAGATGCAAATAAAGAAAATCGCTATAGCAAACAACGAAACAATATTTAAAGAGGTACCCATAGAAACATTTAAAGCGCTAGCGAAACAAACAATTAAAAATATACAATGTAAATATAATTAAAAATATATAATGTATCAATCACCCAAGTTCATTAGTGATCCTGGCGAGATAAGTACATATTAAAAAACCACCATAAAACCCCTACAGGAGGACACATAGGACAGCATCGACTGTACCTGAAAATAAGAGAATATTACAATTGGAAGGACATGAAAGGATCTATTTCTCGATTCATAAAGGCCTGTGAATCGTGCAAAAAGAACAAAATAATAAAACATACCAAAGAAAAACAAATAAACCAATACACCATCAAAACCATTCGAAATAGTATCCATAGATACGATAGGTCCATTACCAAAAACAATCAACAATAATAGTTACGCAATAACGATACAATGTGAATTAACTAAATACATCGTAGTAATACCCACACCAACCAAAGAAGCAAACATAATAGCAAAAAATCTAGTAGAGAAATTCATATTAATATACGGAAAATTTCTGGAACTCAAATCAGATCAAGGAACCGAATATAAAAACGAAGTACTTGAACAGATTTGTAAATACCTACAAATAAAACAAACATTCGCTACAGCATACCACCCCTAAACAATCGGATCATTGGAGAGAAATCATAGATGTTTAAACGAATATCTACGATCATTCGTAAATGAACACTATTCCGATTGGGACGAATGGATGCCATATTACGCATTTACTTATAACACTACCCCACACTCAGAACATAAATTCACTCCATATGAACTAATTTTTGGCAACAAAGCAAAATTACCACAAGAAAATTACCCAACAACAATAACACCAATGTACAATTTAGACTACAAGTTAGAAAAATCAAACGCAATAGCGAAACAAAGATTAGAAAAGAATATCCATTAGAATTGTAAGGGAGTCAGTTCTTTCACATGAATAATTTCACTTCGCTACATTATTCAACCAAAAGTGGGATGATGTAACGGACTTACTTTCTAGCATCACAAATTATTCCCACAAAACCAATCCCTACATGCACCAATGTGAATCCTTCTCAGGGCACAGGTCATAAAAACCAAATTTAACATACCCTTTAGTCAGGCCACTTGAAACGAGGCCACACTCATATTTTCCCACAGATCGTAAATTACTTGAACGATCGTTTTCAAATCCAACTTGCATAACCAGATGGGCGCATTCCAGTTAAACCATTCTGGGTCGCACCACTTGTTATAGCAACATTCTCACTAGGTCATTATTATGCAGAGGCGACAAATAAACAGCGTAACCAAACAAAAGCACCGATAGCAACCAAGGCACCCATACTTATTCATTGTTTTTTTTTCCTTTTTTACGCTACCCGTATATAATTATGTACTTTGAAATTGTAACTGACTCCTCCCATTTTGATGTACATAGAATAGTTTAAGTCAGGTTAGCTAGGTTAGCTCGTAAGATTTTTAAATGGAATAAAGCAGATTATGAAAAACTACCAACAAGGGAACAGCCTTGCGTTTAAATTATCAAATATCCAAAAGATGTTACCTCGATTTGAATCGAACCAAACATAAAAATCCTTGAGGATGGGACTCTGAAGTAAATTGTAGATACAACCGATATACAGAACAAATCCTTATGATCCTGCCAACGAGTCCTTATGTAGCTAGTCAAGGCCATTTATTTGTGGAATTACCTCAGGGGTCAATGATGTTTTTCGATTTTTTATTAACCCAAGCACAAAAAATCCTGGAGGATTGGGCTCTGACGTAAATTCTAGATACAACCAATATACAGAACAGATCCTTATGATCCTGCCAACGAGTCCTGATGTAGCTAGTCAAGGCCATTTATATGTGGAGTGACCTCAGGAGTCAATGAAAATGATTTTTTTTTCGATTTTTATTGACCCGAGCACAAAAAATCCTGGAGAATGAGACTCTGAAGTAAATTCTAGATACAACCAATATACAGAACAGATTCTTATGATCCTGCCAACGAGTTCTTATGTAGCTAGTCAAGGCCATTTATATGTGTCCTCAGGGGTCAATCAAAATGATGTTTTTCGATTTTTTATTAACCCAAGCACAAAAAATCCTGTAGGATGGGACTCTGAAGTAAATTCTAGATTCAACCGATATGCAGAACAGATCCTTATGATCCTGCCAACGAGTCCTGATGTAGCTAGTCAAGGCCATTTATATGTGATGTGACCTCAGGAGTCAATGAACATGATTTTTTTTTTCGATTTTTATTGACCCGAGCACAAAAAATTCTGGAGAATGGGACTCTGTAGTAAATTCTGGATACAACCAATATACAGAACTGATTCTTATGATCCTGCCAACGAGTCCTGATGTAGCTAGTCAAGGCCATTTATATGTGGAGTGACCTCAGGGGTCAATCGAAATGATGTTTTTCGATTTTTTATTAACCCAAGCACAAAAAATCCTGGAAGATAAGACTCTGAAGTAAATTCTAGATTCAACCGATATGCAGAACAGATCCTTATGATCCTGCCAACGAGTCCTTATGTAGCTAGTCAAGGCCATTTATATGTGGAGTGACCTCAGGGGTCAATCAAAATGATTTTTTTCGATTTTTATTGACCCGAGCACAAAAAATCCTGGAGGATGGGACTCAGAAGTAAATTCTAGATACAACTAATATACAGAACAGATCCTTATGATCCTGCCAACGAGTCCTTATGTGGCTAGTCAAGGCCATTTATATGTGGAGTGACCTCAGGGGTCAATCAAAATGATGTTTTTCGATTTTTTATTAACCCAAGCAAAAAAAAATCCTGAAGGATGATGGGACTGAAGTAAATTCTAGATTCAACCGATATGCAGAACAGATCCTTATGATCCAGCCAACGAGTGCTGATGTAGCTAGTCAAGGCCATTTATATGTGGAGTGACCTCAGGGGTCAATCAAAATGATTTTTTTTTCGATTTTAATTGACTCGAGCACAAAAAATCCTGGAGGATGGGACTCAGAAGTAAATTCTGGATTCAACCGATACGCGGAGTCAATGAAAATGATTTTTCTTCGATTTTTATTGACCCGAGCACAAAAAATCCTGGAGAATGGGACTCTGAAGTAAATTCTAGATACAACCAATATATAGAACAGATCCTTATGATCCTGCCAACGAGTTCTTATGTAGCTAGTCAAGGCCAGTCATATGTGGAGTGTCCTCAGGGGTCAATCAAAATGATGTTTTTTGATTTTTTATTAACCCAAGCACAAAAAATCCTGTAGGATAAGACTCTGAAGTAAATTCTAGATTCAACCGATATGCAGATCAGATCCTTATGATCCTGCCAACGAGTCCTGATGTAGCTAGTCAAGGCCATTTATATGTGATGTGACCTCAGGAGTCAATGAAAATGATTTTTTTTTCGATTTTTATTGACCCGAGCACAAAAAATTCTGGAGAATGGGACTAAATTATAGATTCAACCAATATACAGAACAGATTCTTATTATCCTGCCAACGAGTCCTGAGGTAGCTAGTCAAGGCCATTTATATGTGGAGTGACCTCAGGGGTCAATCAAAATGATTTTTTTTTCGATTTTTATTGACCCGAGCAAAAAAAATACTGGAGAATGGGACTCTGAAGTAAATTCTAGATTCAACCAATATACAGAACAGATCCTTATGATCCTGCCAACGAGTCCTGAGGTAGCTAGTCAAGGCCATTTATATGTGGAGTGACCTCAGGGGTCAATCAAAATTATGTTTTTCGATTTTTTATTAACCCAAGCACAAAAAATCCTGGGACTCTGAAGTAAATTCTAGATTCAACCGATATACAGAACAGATCTTTATGATCCTGCCAACGAGTCCTGATGTAGCTAGTCAAGGCCATTTATATGTGATGTGACCTCAGGAGTCAATGAAAATGATTTTTTTTTTCGATTTTTGTTGACCCGAGCACAAAAAGTCCTGGAGAAAAAGACTCTCAAGTAAATTCTAGATTCAACCGATATGCAGAACAGATCTTTATGATCCTGCCAACGAGTCCTGATGTAGCTAGTCAAGGCCATTTATATGTGATGTGACCTCAGGAGTCAATGAAAATGATTTTTTTTTTCGATTTTTATTGACCCGAGCACAAAAAATCCTGGAGAATAAGACTCTCAAGTAAATTCTAGATACAACCAATATACAGAACAGATTCTTGTGATCCTGCCAACGAGTTCTTATGTTGCTAGTCAAGGCAATTTATATGTGTCCTCAGGGGTCAATCAAAATTATGTTTTTCGATTTTTAATTAACCCAAGCACAAAAAATCCTGGAGGATGGGACTCTGAAGTAAATTCTAGATTCAACCGAAATGCAGAACAGATCCTTATGATCCTGCCAACGAGTCCTTATGTAGCTAGTCAAGGCCATTTATATGTGGAGTGACCTCAGGGGTCAATCAAAATGATTTTTTTCGATTTTTATTGACCAGAGCACAAAAAATCCTGGAGGATGGGACTCTGAAGTAAATTCTAGATTCAACCAATATACAGAACAGGTCCTTATGATCCTGCCAACGAGTCCTTATGTGGCTAGTCAAGGCCATTTATATGTGGAGTGACCTCAGGGGTCAATCAAAATCATGTTTTTCGATTTTTAATTAACCCAAGCAAAAAAAATCCTGAAGGATGATGGGACTCTAAAGTAAATTCTAGATTCAACCGATATGCAGAACAGATCCTTATGATCCAGCCAACGAGTGCTGATGTAGCTAGTCAAGGCCATTTATATGTGGAGTGACCTCAGGGATCAATCAAAATGATTTTTTTTTCGATTTTAATTGACCCGAGCACAAAAAATCCTGGAGGATGGGACTCAGAAGTAAATTCTGGATTCAACCGATACGCAGAGTCAATGAAAATGATTTTTCTTCGATTTTTATTAACCCGAGCACAAAAAATCCTGGAGAATGGGACTCTGAAGTAAATTCTAGATACAACCAATATACAGAACAGATTCTTATGATCCTGCCAACGAGTCCTTATGTAGCTAGTCAAGGCCATTTATATGTGGAGTGACCTCAGGGGTCAATCAAAATGATGTTTTTCGATTTTTTATTGACCCAAGCACAAAAAATCCTGGAGGATGGTATGGCTCTGAAGTAAATTCTAGATACAAATAATATACAGAACAGATCCCTATGATCCTGCCAACGAGTCCTGATCAGAGCTGGGTAAGAAAACCAACCGGTACGTACATTCACTGGTATGGTGCTCAAAGTCTCAACACGTGTAAACGAGTGATCCACATCGTGTGCGGTTTTGATTTCGTTCACACGGTAAACGAAAACACAACCACGACCGAGTGTCGGTTTTGAAAACCAAACCGAGTCACTCAGCACCGTTTACATGTGTGCACGAGTTTCAACTCGTGTTAATGTATTCTAAACAGCGGTATCGGTTCGGTTTTAGAAAACCGAACCTGGTTTTTTCTGTACGCGGTACTACGGTAGAAAGAAGAGGCAGTAAATTCATGTGCAGTGCTGCCGAATAAACAACTGAACAACTGAATTGAATAAGGTTAGTTGTTGAGAGTCGATGGGGCAATATCGAAATGTTAGCTTCTGGGCGATTGTTAAAGTTTCACAATTGATGTTCGTTACACGAAATTCAAAATGGCTATCTTTCTTGGCGAATAATCGTATGAAACCGAGTAATGTAGATATGTTTGATTCGGGAAAGCCGTTGATGTTAATGTAAAAATGTTGAAATTGAAATTAATGACGTCAAAGATATCAATAAAAACAATGACATCAATGCAGTCAATGCGATCAATCCAATCAATGCAATCAATGCGATCAATGCAATCAATGTAATCAATCAAATCAATGAAATCAATGCAATCAAAGAAAACTATGAAATCAATCAAATTGAAAACAATCAATCAAATCAATCAAATCAATTAAATCAATCAAATCAATCAAATCAATCAAATCAATCAAATCAATCAAATCAATCAAATCAATCAAATCAATCAAATCAATCAAATCAATCAAATCAATCAAATCAATCAAATCAATCAAATCAATCAAATCAATCAAATCAATCAAATCAATCAAATCAATCAAATCAATCAAATCAATCAAATCAATCAAATCAATCAAATCAATCAAATCAATCAAATCAATCAAATCAATCAAATCAATCAAATCAATCAAATCAATCAAATCAATCAAATCAATCAAATCAATCAAATCAATCAAATCAATCAAATCAATCAAATCAATCAAATCAATCAAATCAATCAAATCAATCAAATCAATCAAATCAATCAAATCAATCAAATCAATCAAATCAATCAAATCAATCAAATCAATCAAATCAATCAAATCAATCAAATCAATCAAATCAATCAAATCAATCAAATCAATCAAATCAATCAAATCAATCAAATCAATCAAATCAATCAAATCAATCAAATCAATCAAATCAATCAAATCAATCAAATCAATCAAATCAATCAAATCAATCAAATCAATCAAATCAATCAAATCAATCAAATCAATCAAATCAATCAAATCAATCAAATCAATCAAATCAATCAAATCAATCAAATCAATCAAATCAATCAAATCAATCAAATCAATCAAATCAATCAAATCAATCAAATCAATCAAATCAATCAAATCAATCAAATCAATCAAATCAATCAAATCAATCAAATCAATCAAATCAATCAAATCAATCAAATCAATCAAATCAATCAAATCAATCAAATCAATCAAATCAATCAAATCAATCAAATCAATCAAATCAATCAAATCAATCAAATCAATCAAATCAATCAAATCAATCAAATCAATCAAATCAATCAAATCAATCAAATCAATCAAATCAATCAAATCAATCAAATCAATCAAATCAATCAAATCAATCAAATCAATCAAATCAATCAAATCAATCAAATCAATCAAATCAATCAAATCAATCAAATCAATCAAATCAATCAAATCAATCAAATCAATCAAATCAATCAAATCAAAATTGCGGCAATCGTAAGTTTTCGGTGTCTGCTGACCATATCCTTTCAAATGACACCCATATTGGTGGTGGTTCTCACTATTTTGTGGTAACCGGAAGTCGCCATCTTGGATTTCAAAATGGCCGTAATGGTCAATTTTCGGCGTCTGCTGACCATATCCTTTCAAATGACACCCATATTGGTTGTGGTTCTCACTATTTTGTGGGAACCGGAAGTCGCCATCTTGGATTTCAAAATGGCGCTAACGATCAATTTTCGGTGTCTGCTGACCATATCCTTTCAAATGACACCCATATTGATGGTGTTTCTCACTATTTTGTTTGTTTTGGCTGGGAAAGATGTAGAGTGGTTGAGTGTTTTGGAATAGTTCGTTGCTTTAAATGCTGTGTGTATGGACATAAGAGTACTGAATGTAAAAACTCTCAGGTCTGCTCTAAATGCGCAGGGGACCACATTACAGCAGAATGTGCATCAGAATTACTTTGCTGTGCTAATTGCGCTCAGATGAATAAGGACCGGAAGCTGAATCTGGAGACAAAACATGCAGCCTACAGTTTCGAATGCGCTGTGTATAGGAAGCTTGTTGAAAGAAAGCGTCAGCAAATTAGTCGTGACGTTGACCAGCATACCAGGATATCTGAACGGATTACTTTCTGTTACTCCAGGTAAAGCCAAAGAGGGTATATGTCCTCTCGAAGCTACCCTTGATACTGCACCCCCTCAAAATAATTTTCGGTTCCAGTCTTCTGTTGGACATACTCCCGGCTCCGTAGCTGATATTCATCCAACAATCTGCAATCCAAACGATGATGAACTCGCAACTGTTTCTCCAGGTAAAGCCAAAGAGGGTATATGTCCTCTCGAAGCTACCCTTGATACTGCATCCCCTCAAAGTAATTTTCGGTTCCAGTCTACCGTTGGACAACACACTCCCGGCTCCGTAGCTGATATTCATCAAGCCATCTGCAATCTAAATTATGATGACCTCACGACTGTTTCTCCAGGTAAAGCCAAAGAGAGTATATGTCCTCTCGAAGCTACTTTTGATACTGCACCCCCTCAAAGCAATTTTCGGTTCCAGTCTACCGTTGGACAACACAATATCAGCCCCGTAGCTGCTATTCATCAAACCATCTGCAATCTAAATTATGATGACCTCACGACTGTTTCTCCAGGTAAATCCAAAGAGGGTATATGTCCTCTCGAAGCTACCTTTGATACTGCACCCCCTCAAAGTAATTTTCGGTTCCAGTCTACCGTTGGACAACATACTTCCGACTCCGTAGCTGACTTCCACCTAGCTATCCATGACTCAAATTATGAAGACACCACGACTGTTTCTCCAGGTAAATGCCAGGAATGTATATGTTCCTCCGAAGCTAGACATACAGATACTGCCTCCCTTCAAATGAATTCCCGTTCCCAGCTCAGAATATACTACCAAAACGTGAGAGGACTACGCACAAAGATCGATGAGCTGTTCGTAGCTGTAACCGACGCAGAGCACGACGTCATTATCCTGACAGAAACATGGCTGAACGACGAAATCAATTCCCTGCAGCTGTTTGGACCTAGATATACGGTCTATCGTAACGATCGTGACCCAGTCGTTTCTGGTAAAAAAAGGGGCGGGGGTGTACTTATAGCTGTTTCTAATCGGTTAGCGTCTAAACAAAAAAGTTTTAACAATAACGGCGTAGAACAACTCTGGGTAAACCTTAATAGCCATGGTATTAACACATGCGTGGGCGTCGTATACCTCCCTCCGGACTCCGCAGATAACATAAACGTTATTCAGAACCATATTCAATCCGCACTTGACATTGCTAATTCGCTAGAACCCCAAGCTTCTCATTTGTTATTTGGAGATTACAACCAGCCTGGTCTTGTATGGAAAACGACTTCTTTCGGTTATGCTTACGCCGACCATTCTGACTCATCCCTTTCGAGATCTAGCGTTGCTTTACTAGACGGGATGTCATTACTCAACATGCTGCAAATGTGTACCATCACGAACAGACTAAATCGCACGTTAGATCTTCTGTTTGTAAATGAAGATGCATACAAGAACTGCCATGTCTATCGTGCAGATGAGCCACTCGTTGAAATAGATTCGCATCACCCTCCCCTCTTAGTTGAGCAGACCTGTCCTGGACAGGTTATTTTTGACGAGATTCTTGACGATTTGAAGTATAACTTTTCAAAAACCGATTTTCTTGGACTCAACAACTCACTGCAAACGATTGACTGGGTGACTTTGCTCAATAACGCAACCGTTGTAAATGACGCAGTAGAAGAGTTCTCATCGATCCTGACCCAACTGTTTGAAATATATGTCCCAGCCCCGCGTCCTAAACCAAAACCACTTTGGTCCAATCGACGTCTCCGAGAACTTAAACGACTGAGGGTAGCCGCGCTTCGGCACTACACCAACCGAAGAAATCCCAATACAAAGCGGGAATTCATATATGCTAGCAACAATTACAAAGCTTATAACCGCTTCCTATACTCTCGGCATGTATTACAAACGCAATCTGACCTTGAGCGAAATCCGAAACGTTTCTGGTCTTTTGTAAATGAGAAGCGTAAAGAGAGTGGACTTCCTTCTAGTATGACTCTGGCAAATGAAACTTCTAGCACGACTCGCGGTATCTGTAACCTGTTTGCAAAACATTTTTTGTGTGCATTTGAAATAGTTCCGACTACTCCAGAACAGGTCGAAATCGGACTACGAGATGTTCCCAGGGGTGTGATGGGCCTAGGTAACATCCATTTTACGGAGGAAGACATTGTTGCTGCTACTGATAAATTGAAATCTTCGACTTCGGCTGGTCCTGATGGGATTCCTGCCATTATTTTAAAAAGATGTGCGAGTGCCCTTTCCGCTCCCCTAAAGCTGATTTTTAATCTATCTTTGTCGCAAGGGACGTTTCCTCTTTGTTGGAAAAAATCGGTTATGTTTCCTGTTTTTAAAAAAGGTGATAAGCAGGACATAGCAAATTATCGGGGCATAACCTCTCTCTGTGCGGGGTCCAAGTTATTTGAAATTCTAGTAAGCAATGTATTGTTCCGGGAAGCCAAAACATATATATCAACAGATCAACACGGGTTCTTCCCAGGTAGATCAACATCCACGAATTTAGCACAATTCACTTCACACTGTATTAAAAGTTTTGAATGCGGAGCACAAGTGGATACTATTTATACAGATCTCAAAGCAGCATTCGATCGTGTTGATCACTCGCTCCTACTGGCGAAGATAGAAAGATTGGGTGCCTCACTCAACTTCACCAAGTGGCTTAAATCATACCTTGTAGGTCGTACCTTATCTGTCAAACTAGGAAATGTTGAGTCACATAACTTTATAAATTTATCAGGTGTGCCCCAGGGTAGTAATCTTGGACCCTTGCTGTTCTCCTTGTTCTTCAATGACGTTTGTAATGTCCTTCCACCAGGATGCAAACTTATCTATGCAGATGACCTTAAACTGTTTTTTATTGTACGATCTGAATTGGACTGCATTGAACTACAGCGACAACTAGATGAATTTTGTAACTGGTGCACTCGAAATCGGTTGACTATCAGTGTATCCAAATGCTCAGTAATTTCTTTCACGCGCAGAAAAAATCCAATTTTGTGGTGTTATACTATCTCAGGGAAACTACTGGATAGAGTGTCAGTTGTCAGGGACCTTGGTGTACAGCTGGATTCTAAATTGACGTTTAGAGATCACTATTCCCACATCATTGCGAAAGCCAATCGGAACCTTGGTTTTATAATTAGAATAGCCAAAGAGTTTACTGACCCATACTGTCTGAGAGCACTGTACTTCTCTCTTGTACGCTCCATCCTGGAAGCTTCAGCTATCATTTGGTGCCCGTACACAAATGTCTGGATTACCAGAATTGAATCTATACAAGCTAGGTTTCTCCGATATGCCCTTAAAACCTTGCCATGGCGCAACCCGATAGAGTTGCCACCTTACATTGAACGCTGTCGTCTGCTCGACATGGACCCTCTTTCAAAAAGGCGAAATATATCCAGAGCCGTGTTTGTAGGGAAAGTTCTAACAGGTGAAATAGATGCCCCAAATATACTTTCTCAGATTAATGTAAATGTGCCCGCTAGAAGTATAAGATCGTGGAATTTTTTAAGACTTGACTATCAAAGTACTGATTATGGACAGAATGAACCCATAAGGGCGATGTGTAGCGTATTTAATAATGTTTATGAATGTTTTGACTTCTCTGTATCAAGTGACGTTTTTAAAAATAGGCTTAAACGGCTAACTTAGTGCATAAGATGTGATTTAGATAGTGATTTTGATTTGTTAGATGTATTATTAGTAACACATTGTAATGTAATGTAATGTTATGTAATGTAATGTGTAATATTGTTTCATATGTATATGTGAAAAGATAATGAGGTTTTTACGCGCATTTGGAGGTTGTTTGATGGACTCCAAATGGGCTTTTCCTCATTCTATATTTCATGTAGACCATGTAGGTCAGATGAAAAATAAAATAAATAAATAAATAAATAAATTTTGTTGGAACCGGAAGTCGCCATCTTGGATTTCAAAATGGCGGCATTCGTAAGTTTTCGGTGTCTGCTGACCATATCCTTTCAAATGGCACCTATATTGATGGTGGTTCTCACTATTTTGTGGTAACTGGAAGTCGCCATCTTGGATTTCAAAATGGCGCTGATGGTCAATTTTCGGTGTCTGCTGACAATATCCTTTCAAATGACACCCATATTGATTGTGGTTCTCACTATTTTGTGGTAACTGGAAGTCGCCATCTTGGATTTCAAAATGTCGGTAATGGTCAATTTTCGGCGTCTGCTGACCATATCCTTTCAAATGACACCCATATTGATTGTGGTTCTCACTATTTTGTGGGAACCGGAAGTCGCCATTTTGGATTCCAAAATGGCGGTAATGGTCAATTTTCGGTGTCTGCTGACCATATCCTTTCAAATGACACCCATATTGATGGTGGTTCTCACTATTTTGTGGTAACTGGAAATCGCCATCTTGGATTTCAAAATGGCGCTAATGGTCAATTTTCGGTGTCTGCTGACAATATCCTTTCAAATGACACCCATATTGATTGTGGTTCTCACTATTTTGTGGTAACTGGAAGTCGCCATCTTGGATTTCAAAATGTCGGTAATGGTCAATTTTCGGCGTCTGCTGACCATATCCTTTCAAATGACACCCATATTGATTGTGGTTCTCACTATTTTGTGGGAACCGGAAGTCGCCATTTTGGATTCCAAAATGGCGGTAATGGTCAATTTCCGGTGTCTGCTGACCATATCCTTTCAAATGACACCCATATTGATGGTGGTTCTCACTATTTTGTGGTAACTGGAAGTCGCCATCTTGGATTTCAAAATGGCGCTAACGATCAATTTTCGGTGTCTGCTGACAATATCCTTTCAAATGACACCCATATTGATTGTGGTTCTCACTATTTTGTGGGAACCGGAAGTCGCCATTTTGGATTCCAAAATGGCGGTAATGGTCAATTTTCGGTGTCTGCTGACCAATACGGATCCAAAATCTTACGATTTCTGTTCACAAGTCCGAATAAGAAATATTCTGAACGCCTGTTATGAACCTATGTATTATTTTCGTACCGCAAAAAATGGGTTAATATTCTATACCATTCTTGCTCTGAAAATTTTGTCGAACAATTTTTGCGCCAAATGATATTTGACCCGCTTTTGCCTGAAGTTTTGATAAATATACCATTTCGGATCTAAGAGAATATTTTAACCCACTTTTACCTGATATTATATCTGAAATAAATTTGCACTAAATTTCTAATAAAAATGCTGGCAGCACTAGCATAGCCGATAAACATCAACCCGAATACACAACCGCAACACAGCCGAAGTTTGGTTTCGCTATTCTCGTGTTTCGTTCCATACTCGTGCACCGGTAAACGAAAATCAAAACCAAACCACGGTGCTGTGTAAACGAAACTCGGTTTGGTTTTCGTGTCTCGTTGAAACACAACCAGCGGTAAGACCGCACACGATGTAAAGGAAACAGAAAATCGTGTGGAAATTTGGTTTACCGCACCGGTACTAAACCGGTTTTTTCCCACCTCTGGTCCTGATGTAGCTAGTCAAGGCCATTTATATGTGGAGCGACCTCAGGAGTCAATGAAAATGATTTTTTTTCGATTTTTTTGACCCGAGCACAAAAAATCCTGGAGAATGGGACTCTGAAGTAAATTCTAGATACAACCAATATACAGAACAGATCCTTATGATCCTGCCAACGAGTCCTTATGTACCTAGTCAAGGCCATTTTTATGTGGAGTGACCTCAGGGGTCAATCAAAATGATATTTTTCGATTTTTTATTAACCCAAGCACAAAAAATCCTGTAGGATGGGACTCTGAAGTAAATTCTAGATTCAATCGATATGCAGAACAGATCCTTGTGATCCTGCCAACGAGTCCTTATGTAGCTAGTCAAGGCCATTTATATGTGGTGTGACCTCAGGAGTCAATGAAAATGTTTTTTTTTCGATTTTTATTGACCCGAGCGCGAAAAATTCTGGAGAATGGGACTGTTCAGTCCGCAGTGCGGTCTGAAGGAAGCAAATCAAACAGCCAATCAGAAGCCAAGGAAGAAAATTTGCTTCTAATAAGGGAACGCCGCATTGCATCATTCATTCAGTCAAACCAACACCACCAAACGTGAATCACCCTAAAAAGGAGCAAGCAGCCGAAATCGTGCCACCGAATAAGCAACCGCAAGAGGAGAGCCAGCACCCCAGAGAGAGCCGCCAGCCGACGCTATCAGATGCGATGCACGCAACCCCATCGCTCGTTGCATTACAGTCCGTTATCGCCCGTCGGCCCGAACACATCGTGTAGAGAAGAAGCAGCGCGTATCATGCGAATGCGTCTTTGCACCAACATAATTATGCAACCGTAGTGAGCGGAGAGTCAGTTGCAATTGGATCGCCGACGAGTTAACAACTAGCAAGAGGAAATTGCCAACCATTTGTCGACGAGTGAACATCAGTGCTTGGAAATAAATTACGAAGTGCAGATTTGCTCCGTGTTTCCTTCCAACACAGCTCGCTCCTGATACATTAAAGAATTATGGGAAATTTTCCGCTCGTTCAAGAATAATTGAAATTTTCCATTCATTCCTAAAGAGTTAATGAAACTTTCCTTCGGGTTTGCGAACCACTTGAGAGAGCCGTGGGGCTTCGACGAAGTTCATTCGAGTTCGTCCTACAAAGTGTTCACTGGGGATCTACCAATCAAACTCGACAAGCAGCAAGGTACAGTCCACCCTGGCTTCAACAGGGACTCTGAAGTAAATTCTAGAATCAACCAATATACAGAACAGATTCTTATGATCCTGCAAACGAGTCCTAATGTAGCTAGTCAAGGCCATTTATATGTGGAGTGACTTCAGGGGTCAAGCAAAATGATGTTTTTCGATTTTTTATTAACCCAAGCACAAAAATCCTGGAGGATGGTATGGCTCTGAAGTAAATTCTAGATACAACCAATATACAGAACAGATCCTTATGATCCTGCCAACGAGTCCTTATGTAGCTAGTCAAGGCCTTTTATATGTGGAGTGACCTCAGGGGTCAATCAAAATGATATTTTTCGATTTTTTATTAACCCATGCACAAAAAATCCTCGAGGATGGGACTCTGATGTAAATTCTAGATTCAACCGATATACAGAATAGATCCTTATGATCCTGCCAACGAGTCTTGATGTACCTAGTCAAGGCCGTTTGTATGTGGTGTGATCTCAGGAGTCAATGAAAATGATTTTTTTTTCGTTTTTATTGACCCGAGCACAAAAAATTCTGGAGAATGGGACTCTGAAGTAAATTCTAGATACAACCAATATACAGAACAGATTCTTATGATCCTGCCAACGAGTCCTTATGTAGCTAGTCAAGGCCATTTATATGTGGAGTGACCTCAGGGGTCAATCAAAATGATGTTTTTCGATTTTTTATTGACCCAAGCACAAAAAATCCTGGAGGATGGTATGGCTCTGAAGTAAATTCTAGATACAAATAATATACAGAACAGATCCCTATGATCCTGCCAACGAGTCCTGATGTAGCTAGTCAAGGCCATTTATATGTGGAGCGACCTCAGGAGTCAATGAAAATGATTTTTTTTCGATTTTTTTGACCCGAGCACAAAAAATCCTGGAGAATGGGACTCTGAAGTAAATTCTAGATACAACCAATATACAGAACAGATCCTTATGATCCTGCCAACGAGTCCTTATGTACCTAGTCAAGGCCATTTTTATGTGGAGTGACCTCAGGGGTCAATCAAAATGATATTTTTCGATTTTTTATTAACCCAAGCACAAAAAATCCTGTAGGATGGGACTCTGAAGTAAATTCTAGATTCAATCGATATGCAGAACAGATCCTTGTGATCCTGCCAACGAGTCCTTATGTAGCTAGTCAAGGCCATTTATATGTGGTGTGACCTCAGGAGTCAATGAAAATGTTTTTTTTTCGATTTTTATTGACCCGAGCGCGAAAAATTCTGGAGAATGGGACTGTTCAGTCCGCAGTGCGGTCTGAAGGAAGCAAATCAAACAGCCAATCAGAAGCCAAGGAAGAAAATTTGCTTCTAATAAGGGAACGCCGCATTGCATCATTCATTCAGTCAAACCAACACCACCAAACGTGAATCACCCTAAAAAGGAGCAAGCAGCCGAAATCGTGCCACCGAATAAGCAACCGCAAGAGGAGAGCCAGCACCCCAGAGAGAGCCGCCAGCCGACGCTATCAGATGCGATGCACGCAACCCCATCGCTCGTTGCATTACAGTCCGTTATCGCCCGTCGGCCCGAACACATCGTGTAGAGAAGAAGCAGCGCGTATCATGCGAATGCGTCTTTGCACCAACATAATTATGCAACCGTAGTGAGCGGAGAGTCAGTTGCAATTGGATCGCCGACGAGTTAACAACTAGCAAGAGGAAATTGCCAACCATTTGTCGACGAGTGAACATCAGTGCTTGGAAATAAATTACGAAGTGCAGATTTGCTCCGTGTTTCCTTCCAACACAGCTCGCTCCTGATACATTAAAGAATTATGGGAAATTTTCCGCTCGTTCAAGAATAATTGAAATTTTCCATTCATTCCTAAAGAGTTAATGAAACTTTCCTTCGGGTTTGCGAACCACTTGAGAGAGCCGTGGGGCTTCGACGAAGTTCATTCGAGTTCGTCCTACAAAGTGTTCACTGGGGATCTACCAATCAAACTCGACAAGCAGCAAGGTACAGTCCACCCTGGCTTCAACAGGGACTCTGAAGTAAATTCTAGAATCAACCAATATACAGAACAGATTCTTATGATCCTGCAAACGAGTCCTAATGTAGCTAGTCAAGGCCATTTATATGTGGAGTGACTTCAGGGGTCAAGCAAAATGATGTTTTTCGATTTTTTATTAACCCAAGCACAAAAATCCTGGAGGATGGTATGGCTCTGAAGTAAATTCTAGATACAACCAATATACAGAACAGATCCTTATGATCCTGCCAACGAGTCCTTATGTAGCTAGTCAAGGCCTTTTATATGTGGAGTGACCTCAGGGGTCAATCAAAATGATATTTTTCGATTTTTTATTAACCCATGCACAAAAAATCCTCGAGGATGGGACTCTGATGTAAATTCTAGATTCAACCGATATACAGAATAGATCCTTATGATCCTGCCAACGAGTCTTGATGTACCTAGTCAAGGCCGTTTGTATGTGGTGTGACCTCAGGAGTCAATGAAAATGATTTTTTTTTCGTTTTTATTGACCCGAGCACAAAAAATTCTGGAGAATGGGACTCTGAAGTAAATTCTAGATTCAACCGATATACAGAACAGATTCTTTTGATCCTGCCAACGAGTCCTGATGTAGCTAGTCAAGGCCATTTATATGTGGAGTGACCTCAGGGGTCAATCAAAATGATGGTTTTCGAATTCTTATTAACCCAGGCACAAAAAATCCTGGAGGATGGGACTCTGAAGTAAATTCTAGATTTAACCGATAAACAGAACAAATCCCTATGATCCTGCCAACGAGTCCTGATGTAACTAGTCAAGGCCATTTATATGTGGAGTGACCTCAGGGGTCAATCGAAATGATTTTTTTCATTTTTTTTACCTGAGCACAAAAAATCATGGAGGATGGGACTCTGAAGTAAATTCTAGATACAACCAATATACAGAACAGATCCTTATGATCCTGCCAACGAGTCCTTATGTGGCTAGTCAAGGCGGAGTGACCTCAGGGGTCAATCAAAATGATGTTCGCGCATATTGCTGATCCTATGTTTTCTAAACGATATTCATTCGTCGCCAGAGTGGCGTGATGGCGCATATCGCTGATCTTTCACTTTACGGTTTATATTACCGTCTATGCTCCTATTTTGGGTCCGTTGCCACTACACGCCCTTTCCTTTTTTAATTTTAAAAATTAATCTACAGTTTTAATTTTTATAATTACAATTGAAATATTCTTTTTTTGTAACTTTTACGTTTTAGTTAACTTTGAAAAAATAACACTTTATAATAATGAATATTGAAAAATAATTTTTTATTTGAAAAAAATTAAAATAATAACTTGAATCTTTTTACATTATGTATTTCGTACGTCTCACTTTACATGTGCATAGGCGTGTTGAAAATTAAAATATATTGTGTTGAGTTATTAATACTTTATAAAAATGTTACTAAAAATTTCGTATTATATGTGTTTTATGTCATTCCATTCCTTTTTACCTCTCTCTCTCTTTTTCTTTTTTTTCGTTTTAGGTAATATACTCTTTAATTCTACTCTTGTGTACCGTACTAGTGGTACCTTCAATATTTTCTTCATTAAGGTTATCAATTATTTTCACATTTGGCCCTAGGTCTTCTAGGACTCTGTAGGGACCTTCGAATTTTTGTTCCAACTTGGAACCTTCTTCTTTCCTTACTAGGACCAGTTGCCCTTGTTCAAAAATTTTCGCCCTTATATTACTATTATATTTTAATGCTCTGTCTTGCTTTCCTTTAAGTAATTTGGCTCTCGCCTCTTTTTGTGAAATTTGAAGTTTGTATTTCAGAATGCTGGCATAATCGTCTATATTGTAGACCGGATCTGCCTTATCGCTTTGCGTTAAACTTGTTGGAAGTGTGCAAATTCTTCCGAAAACCAATTCACATGGCGTCAAATTTGTTGCACTATGTACAGTCGTATTATAAGCAAATTTATAATACGGTACCCAAGCAAACCAGTTACCATATGAATTATTTGTTTGGATACGCAGAAAGTTTCCCAAACGTTTGTGGGAGTTTGCTAGTGCTCCAATAGTTTGGTGGTGGTAAGCTGTTGAATTCAGCTTTTCCACCTGCAGTAAATTACAAATATCTTTGAATAGGGTGGACATGAATTCTGTTCCTCTATCCGTTAGAATAATTCAGAATAACGTTTTCAACGAATGCTTTGGCCACAGTATTCGTTGATTTGTCTCTGATAGGTGTAGCAGTTACAAATTTCGTCAGATCACATTGGGTCGTCAGTATATACTGGTTTCCCACTGCGTCTGGTAATAATGGTCCAACCAGATCTACGAATTTTTTTCGATTGCATGACTAGCAGTAGTAGTCAGCTGCATCGGTTGTTTTGTATTATAACTTTTGTTCCTTTGGCATTTTTGACATTTCTTAATAAAGTTGATGATATCACGGTCCATTGTCTTCCAGTGATATCTATGTTTGATTGAATTACTTGTGCGTTTGATTCCCGCATGCCATGCAGTTGGCAATACGTGGAAATCATTTAGAATTAATTTCTTTTCTTTTTCATCTTCAATGATTTTTATCCTTTTACCTATTACAACAATAGGCGGCATGCCTTTCATATTAAATTCCTCTATTTTGCTTTTTAGTTTTCTATAATTGGTTGTGTTTTCCACAACAAGGCCTTTTATTTTATGGACTTTCGCGTATTCCACTAACTGTTTCAGTACTCCCCGTAGGCGAGTCAATGTCATGTTAGGGTCCACGAAAACCATAGCATTTTTGTCATTGATTATTTCGTCGTTATTTTCCAATTTTATCGTCATGTAATCAATATTCGAATTTTCTGCGCGCTTATGTTCATTCGCATTCGCTGTTACTTCTACTTTGTGCTCTTGTACACACGAAACTTTCTCGTGGTGTCAAGGCTTTTAGATCAGCAATCGAAATACGTGATAACGCGTCCGCTACCACATTTTCCGATCCCTTTTTATATATGACATCAAATTTATATTCCTCTAGAGCCAGACGAAACTTTGTCAACCGGCTCGAGGGATCTGTTAAAGTAAATAGGTAGACTAAAGGTCGGTGGTCTGTGAACACCTCGAACTTTCTACCATATATATACGGTCGAAAATGTCGAATTGCCCACACCAGACCTAATAGCTCCTTTTCAATAGTACTATAATTTGATTCAGCACTGTTCAATGTCTTACTTGCGAATGCAATGGGTCTAGCATTTTGGTTGCTTAATACAGCTCCCAACGCTTTTCCTGATGTATCCGTATGTAAGGTAAAAATATTATTTTTTGAAAAATCTGGATAGTCGAGGACTGGTGGCTTCATGAAACATTTTTTCAGATACTGAAAAGAATGTTCGCACTTATCCGTCCAATTGAATTCCGCAATTTTCCTTGTTAACCTATTTAGTGGACTGCATAGCTTTGCAAAGTCGCTTATGTGCTTTCTATAGTAGTTCGCAAACGCGACAAATCTTTTCCTTTCGTCAGCTGTTTCTGGACTACTCCATTTTTTTATAATTTCCAATTTAGAAGGGTCAGGTTTAACACCTTCGATTGACACTAGTGCCCCAAGTATAACAACTCAGTTTTGAGAAAATTGCATTTTTGCGGATTCAATTTCAAATTTGTTGTCCGTAATCGTTCAAAAATTTGTGCAAGATTACTGTTATGCTCGTCTAATGTTTTACCGAATACGATAATATCATCTAAGTAAACGAGACATGTCTCCATGTTAAGACCTGACATCGCTACGGTCATTAACCTTGAAAATGTAGGCGGGCTTACTTTTTGTCCTATAGGGAGACGTGTCATTTGGTATTGTCTTCTATTGGTACTAAAAGCAGTTATATGCCTATCTTCTTTTCTTAATTCACATTGGTAATATCCTTGAGAAAGGTCCAAATGTGAAAGGTATTCAGCTCCTGCCAATGGCTCAATCACTTCCTCAATATTTGGAAGTGGAAATTTGTCATCTTGGAGGGCATTGTTCAATTTGCGATAGTCGATTACTAATCGCCATTTCTTTGTATCATCTGCCGACTTCTTAGGAACTAATAGCAAAGGGCTATTCCATTCAGATACGGCATTTTCGATGACATTTTCCTTGATCATTTTATCCACTTGCTTCTGGACTTCCTCCTTCTGAGCATGTGGCAATTTGTACGGCCTGGTATACACTGGATGTGTATCAGGTTTAATAGTAAGCGGGGGTTGACAAATCCTCGTTACTGTCAACTTATCATTTTTTAAACAAAAAATATCGTTGTACTTCATGCACAACTTTTCAATGGTTGGTCGATCTTCATCATTGATTCCGGCCAATTCAATTCTGATAGAACTTCCTGTGCTCTGCTAGAATTATATCTGCATGCACTCTGGATTTCAATAATATCGTAATTTTCTAAAGGTTTCGTCTGTGGTTTCAAGGTCTTGATTTTTACATTTTTATATTTAGCAATCTAATAGGAACCTTTCCATTTCTTGGTTCTACAATCGCTCCTGCAATAAAGACTTTTGATTGTAATTCTTGATTTAGTATTACCATCGGTCTAGTGCAATCAACTTCTACAAAAGTGATTACTTCTGTCCGTGGGGGGATTATAAAATTTTCGTCAAATAATTTTTTTTCTAAGTGATAATGTGGACGTTTCGAAAATAATCTGCGTCCCAATTTTTTTCAAAAAGTTTGTTCCAATCAAACCTGTTATGTTTGACGGTAATTTCTCTATAACATGGAAAGTAATGGGATATTCATATCCATTGTATTCTATAAAAGTACTCACAGTACCCAGGGTGGTAGTGATTCCACTTACACCACGCACCTGTATAGTCTGTGATACATTGAGACAAGCGTATAATTTTTCCGTTAGGTGGCGTCTGTCTAATATACAGCACGACGCACCACTATCAACTACTAAATTAAAACTTTTACTATCTATTATGAAATTTGTTCGTAGCGCTCGTTCGCTATTTAAATTAGTCACGAAAAAATTCGCCAACATTCCAACTCTTTGCTGCTCTTCCGCTACATTTGCGATTCGCCTTTGGTCATTTTGAATACGATTGTTATCATTATTGTTATGATTATTACCTCGATGGTTCTGGCCATTTCTATAATACTGCCTGTTTGGGACATTGTTATGGTAACCTCTACCGTTACCTCGCTGAGAATTTCCTCGATTTCCAGAGAAACCTGGCGGATTATTTCTGCCTCTATTTCTTTGGGAATATTGTGTATAATGGTGATTGTTGGACTGATAACCACCCCTTCCAGGGTAATATCCACGGCCTCCACGCCCGCGGAAATTACCTGGGTATTGATACCCTTGAGGAATTCCACGAAGATCCGTCCGAAAATCTTTAAAATCGTGACCGACCATCATTCCGATGAAACTTTACACGTTTCGAAATATTTTAACTTTTGTTTTAACAGCACAATTATTTTGTTTTATTACGACCTTTTCATGAGTTATTCGCGTTTCTCCATCAACAATAATAGGTTTTTCAAAAGGCCCGTAAACATTCCTGCAACTTTCCCTTTGACATCAAGGCGATATTGTAAACCATTTGAAAGTTACATGAAAGCAACCAAAATATATTTCAACCATAGGGTCTGATGATTAAACTATATAGTTATATGATTCTGGTTGTTTTCATGTAACTTCCAAATGTTTCACAATATCGCTTTGATGTCAAAGAGAAAGTTACAGGAAATTTTATGGGCCTTTTGAAAAACCAATTATTGTTGATGGAGAAACGTGAATAACTTATGAAAAGGTCGTAATAAAACAAAATAATTGTGTTGTTAAAACAAAAACTAAAATATCTCGTGAACTATTACATTTCAGAAAAATATTGTTATGAGCATTTTGATTTAAAATGGCGTTTAGAATCATATTCAAAAAGAAAATTGTATTTTTGACTGCAAATAGTATAAATTATAAAAATATGTCAAAAGTTGTTGTTAGGAAAACTTTTTTATTGAAAACTCCATGACCCAAATACACTAAAAAGTTGCTTTTACGTTTTTAAAACGATAAACATTCATTTATTGTCATTTTATGATAGGGTAAGGCGAATAACTTTTAAAAAGAGCATAATTACACGAATTAATTGTTTTTGATGGAGCAAAATTCCAAATATCTCGAAAACTATCGCATTTTGGAAGATTTTTGTTAAATGCATTTGGATTTTAAATGGTGCTTAGAATTATATTCTGTAATAAAATTACAATTTTGTATGTCAATTAGTATGAAATTTAAAAACATGTACGAAGTTATTGTTAGAAAAACTTTTTTACCGATTTTTTCTCCATCATGCAATCACATTCAAAATGTTTCTTTCTCTTTAGGTTTTTGTTTCCAAAATATAAAAAAATTAAAAAAGGGTTTTTTTCGCAATTTGAATTTTTAACTTAAGCTTTTGTTTTTTTGAAAAATGACTCAACATTTTTTTCGACGTAGATTTTTTTCGGATAGAAGTTGTTCTCAGATAGTTTTGCTGTATAAACTACAGTAATCGAACAAAAAAAATTTGAAATTTATATACTTTGAAACGTTTACGCCCTTTTGAAACATTAGTCTTGTATCAAAATATTCCAATTGCCAGAGAATATCATGGAGATTCATACAGCGAACACACCTGCAAAGTTTCGTTCGAATCGACGATGGTCATATTTTGCGGTCGGCCGGTTTCTCATGGAATCCCTCCCTTGCGTCCACAAGGCAGTTTCTGTCGAGGCCTGGGGCTGTACATCCAGTGCATCGGAAATCGCCTTGTTCAGCATAGTCGGGTTCCTTGCTTTCAGAAAGAAAACGGTTTGTGGATTTTTCAATCCTTCTATAAATGCCTGTACAGCTATTGGCTGTACAATATTGGCTGCGGCAGCTTCTGTGCAGAATGTCTTGTTAGACACATGCGCTGCTGCTAGCTTTGTGCTGAGCTTCTCGATTTCAGCTCCAAATTCGCTGATTGTTTTGTTTTGCTGTTTAACGCTCCTCATCTCGTTCTCAACCGCTCGAGGGGTGAGACGGACCATAAATTTAAGTTGTAATACTTCTTTCAGCTGCTGTAAATTTCCAACCTCATCAATGGAACCGTGTGCGGCTCCTACCAATCTTGTTTTGATAAACTTTCTAATTGCTGCTTCAGGAACATTCGGAGAATATTCCTTCAGCAGTTCTACGGTTTCTAAGAACAGAGGTAACCCTGCGGGTTCCCCATCATATTTTTCAATCATTTTTTTTGCTAGTGCGATGTCAAGGGTAGCCATGGTGGTTTCCTCTTCCTCACCTTTTTCGTCTATCTGAGGAAGGCTTTCAATAGAAATGTCACCCACTGGGGGTGTTCCCCTAAGCAGTACAACAGCTTCGTAAATATTATCTCTCAATTTAAGGTATCGCTTACTTAGTGAACATCTGACACTTTCACTAAGTGTGTCATTTTGTAATGACTTTTTCAAATCCTCTTTTAGTTTTAGCAATTTAGCATTTTTTCATTCCTTGTCTTGCTTTTAAAAGCACTAAATTTTCTTATGTTGGAGTATAGTTTATTTAACTCGTCCTCCAATTCGAAAAATGTATCCATAACTAATTTAGGAATACCATTTATATATATATATATATATATATATATATATATATATATATATATATATATATATATATATATATATATATATATATATATATATATATATATATATATATATATATATATATATATATATATATATATATATATATATATATATATATATATATATATATGTATATATATGTATATATATGTATATATATATATATATATATATATATATATATATATATATATATATATATATATATATATATATATATATATATATATATATATATATATATACTTATATATATACTTATATATATTTACTTTTTGTTATCTAACATAGACTCATATCCTGCACGCAAAAATAATCCTTTCACTGATACTTACGATTTTTTTCTTTTTCCTTACACTTTTTGTTTTATTCTTCGTATTGCCTTCGTCGGTTGAAATATTTTATGCTTATCCTCAGCATGTACTGTACATCGCTTTCTATAATACATTCTGTGATACCTAAAATAATATTTGGTGCCAATAGTTTTTCGCAAATTCAAAATATTGTTAATATACTTCCCATTTTTCCTTTCCTTTTTTGAGGGTTTCTCGTATTATGTAGCTCCTATTGTGTTCCATGTTAGCAATTCTTCGATCTCTTCCATCAATGCAACGCCTTCAGCTACCATTCTGCCGTCCATATTCTGCTTCAGAGCCGCCGCACTAGACATTCCAAACAGCATCTCCGCTATTTCTTTGTAAGCTTCCGCCTGTGCACTTGAAAAAAAAACGGTTTGACCGTTCCTGTATCTCCTCGTGCATTTCTTTTAGTTTAATAATGCACATTGAGTACACTAAGTAGTCCTTTACGCAATACTCCATTGTATATTGCCAATTTTCCTTTTTTTCTGGTTGTTATTTAATTTTCACACATCCAACTTTGCCACTGAAAGGGCTGCCTTCATGGCAAGTTTCTTCGTTGATCTCTGGTGTTCTCTATAAATGATCACGAAGAGTTGCACTAACACTGCAACAAGAATGATCCACAGCTTCAGTTCATGTGCATCGGTGTGGCTGCCCAACATATTCATTACATTTACCTGGGCGTTTTCTGCGTTTTGTACACCTCTTGACTGCGTTTTCCCCATATTTTCACACTGTTTTTAAGTCACTCAATTCAATTCCCATTCAATTTTTCAAGTTTACCCTGCACCAACACAAGTTTGCTCCATCCATTCGGTATTATTTTGCCGTTTTGTGGTTGTTAATATACTTCACACTTCAACTCAAAAAATCAACTCGCACCGGTCCGTGGTTTCGTTTCGTTCGCACTGAGGCACTTTTAATATTCACACTTTTCGACGTAACTTTTCATTCATTTTTAAAGCGTTTTTACTGGTATTTCAGCAGTATTTTACTGGTATATCAGCGGTATTTCACTGGTAGTTTCTTCTCTTACTGGCGAGGATCGCCATGAAAAGATTATTCTTTTCATTTCTTTTTAATTTGGACTGTTGTGATGTTTCCGCAAGAGCTCACCAACGTCTGTGCTGCTCTGCTACACAGAGAGAGAGAGAGAGAATAAATGTGTGACAATAATCAGTGCCCATAGACACTGCCGTAGCCATAGCTTTATTGACCAGCTTCATGTATCCCTCGACCAACCCGTTTTGTTGAGGGAATAGAGGTGTCAAGAAAATCGTTTTGATGCTACGGTTTTCACAGTAACGACGATTCGTCCCCGTTGAAGGGAGGGCCATTGTCCGTTTTGATACGCTTTGGGAAAACTTCTCTTTCAAATAACTCTTCCATGACTTTCCGTGCGGTCTGCCATTTGCCGCACATACTTGGCACGAATTCACCCAATCTTCCACGTCCTTGGTTATTCCTGGCCACCAAACCCGTTCCCTTAGTATGCTCTTAAATTTCGCAGCAAGAGGGTGGCCTGCATGCGCAACTTTCAATGTTTTAATGCGCAACATCTCTGGAATTACTGCACAACCGTTCTTTATTACCACTCCGTCTTTTACTGAAAGGTCGCTCGAGATCAAAGATTTCGGCCATTCGTCTGATTCCATTGCTTGTATTACTGCGTACATTATTTCATCTTTTGCCGTCGCATCCCTAATCTCCTGTTCTGTGTTTGCTTCAAGCCTTGCAATCTCCCAGGGAGTTCCTCATCCTCAAATGGACCATCTTCACCAACGTACAATTGTGATGGCGGGTCTGCGATATTGTTTCGCCCACGCACATGTTCGACGTCATAGCTGTAAGGGCTTAGTCTAAAAGCCCAACCGTCAGCTCGCGTCAAAGCCCGCTTTGAGTTTTCACGGGTTCTGTTTAGGATAAAAATAACTCCGTTTGCGTCTGTGCGAAGGGTAAAATGTCTACCGAAAAGTGCTCTACAGTACGAAAAGTGCTCTACAGCCTATACAGCACTCAGGGCTTCGCGCTGATTTTGAGCGTATTTCTTCTCAGTTGCCGTAAGAGCTTTCGATGCGAAGCTTATAATGCGTGGAACATTGTCGCTACTCTGCTGTATGAGTACCGCTCCCAATGCGATTGAGGAAGCTTCTGTGTACCTGTCGGATTCGGAGAAATATCCTAGTGTTGTTGTACATTGTACAATTTTGTCTTTGATACGTTCGAATGCATCAGCTTGCTCTTTGCCCCAGGACCAGGTCCTCGTGGAGGCAACTGACCACAGCGGACTAGTTATTTCCGCAAAATGTTCCACATGCATGCTCACAAAAGAAACTAACCCCAGAAAGCTCCTCAGTTCGGAGGTAGTAGGAGGTTGACGAAATGTAAGTAGGTGCTTCACCTTGGATTCGTCTACGTGAAACCCGTGCTGGTCCAGCTCGTGACCAACGAATTCGATACGTGTTTTGTCAAATGCACGTTTCTCGACATACAATGTTAAATTGTTCTTCCTCAAAATTTCTAGAACACGGGCCACTGTTTGTTGTAATTTCTCTAGACTTTCGGCGAACACTAGAATATCATCTATGTATGTTATATTTTCCACTCCCTCAAATATGCGGGTCATTTCCCTTTGGAATATTTCCGGTGCGAAATTACCGCCAAACATCAAACGAGTGAAACGATACATCCCGCTTTCCGCAAGGAACGTTGTCAAGTCACGAGACTCTTTGCTTAGTTCAAGATAGTAATATGCGCTTATCAGATCTAGTTTTGAGAAAAACCTTACTCCGTGCAATTTTGTTCTCATTTCTTGAAGTTGAGGAAGTCGAAATTATTCCCTTTTAATTGCCTTATTAGGGGCCCGCATATTCATGACAAGTCGAAAATCGTTCTTACCCTTGGCCACAGCCGACATTCCACTAATCCACTGTGGAGCACTGGTTACCTTTTCAATTATACCTTGTAACTCCATTTCTTCAAGTCTGCTTCGTGCCCCCTCTCGGAATGCAGCCGGAACGTTGTAGTAAGCGTTTTTCGCGGGAGGTACTGGTTTATCTACACTAAATTTTACCAGAACACTCGGCATTTTAGGGAACACTTTACGCAAGTTTGATTCTTCACAATTGTGCACACCAGCACCTACTTGCAATAGATGCATTACGCTGGCTGTATTCCGACCAAGCAACGATCGCTTTCCTTCAGGGTAGTCCCGCAATAACGGCGGGTTTTGTCAATTCCACAGCTTCGATTTTAGCTCTGAACGCCAACTCGATGTTTAAAGGATCGGTACTTGCATATGCATGTAACGTGGAGGACTCTGATATGCTCAATTTCTCTAGATGAAACGGGGCTCTCAACGAATCTTTAAGCAGCTGCTCCCAATCTGTGCCCCCTATAATGTTGGCATCAGCTCCTGAGTCTATAGAGAATTTCATTGCCGCCGATGACCCGAAACGGCAAACCACAATCGCATCTTCAAGTGAAAGCCTATTGAGGTGCTGGCGGAAAATGGACTGTAAGCAAGAATAAAGGAAAACATGAGAACCATTGACTTACTTTTCAGTGTCATTTTTGTTTTATTTGAGTTCATTGTGACATAAAACAAGGAGAAATGGTTAATCGCCACCACAAAAACAAAGTCAAATTTCACCGTACCTGAGATTGTTTTGTTTTTTCTTCGGTTCCAAATTCATTTGGAAACTCCAATGCGAAGTTGTGTACCTTCTTCTCGTGGCGACAAGTGGCTTGAAAATGTCCTTACTCTCCACATTTGTAGCATTTTAGGTTGTGCGACGGACACTGCCATCCTCTATGCCTATTTCGATCGCAACGAGGATAGCGTTGTCTGCGGCTCGCATTATACTTCGTGTTCTGTTGCCTATCTGCCACGCGATATCGATCGCGACCTCTGTTGTAGTGCTTTCCCCCATCATAATTTTCCGGAGCTAATTGTCGCTTACGGCTAGGAAAGTTGCGGTTCCTTTCGATGTCATGTACCGTTTCATGATTAGGACCGACTGAAACACCTTTAACAGAGAGCGCCTCACTACGTGCTGCTGCTAACACAGTTGTGGCAGTATCGTGACCATAAACCCTGGCAGACTTGGAGATCCCGGTTGTCCATACCTTTAATAAGCTGGCATTGGACAAAGCGGTCTATATCCGCTTGGTTATACCCACACAAGCGCGCTTTTTCCACAAGCCGAGCGTGAAAGTTTACGATCGCCTCTGTTACTCCTTGTCGCATGTTACAAAAACTATCGTGCTCTGCTGAAATATCCGTCATCGACATCAGGTACCCATCGATATTTTTGACTAGCATGTCATAAGCTTTTGGATCTGCTGAACTTGGCATCAATTGCGCCGCTCGAACGATATGTTGTGTAACTGATCCCCAATTAACAGAAAAAGTAACTGACTGCGCCGTGCCTGATTCTCTATGCCATTCAATGAGGCTGCAATTTCGAAGTTTTCTGTGTATTTGCGCCATTCGTGCCACATTCGAGCTGCGGGTATGTCTTTTGGAAACACTTTAATATCCCATCGAATGCCAGGCACTTCTTGTCATCCGTTTTCATCAGCAACTTTTTCCGCGTTGTGCTTATCTTTGAACTGGAGTCGACTGTTTCCAATTTTTAGGTTAGGTGTATGGCTTTGCAGTCTAATTTTTAAGCAAAAACAAACTATTTTGTCTTCATCCGACGTTTCGGTCCGGTCCCAATCGGACCGAAACGTCGGATGAAGACAAAATAGTTTGTTTTTGCTTAAAAATTAGACTGCAAAGCCATACACCCAACCTAAAAAGTTGTGCTTATCTAAAAGGCTCCTAGCCAAATCTACCACCGCTTTCTCCAAAATGTCGAGTCTTGCTGCTTGATTTCCCGTGTATTGCTGAGCAGTATTTCACCCGATAAGAGGAGCAGGCTCGTTATCTGTGAAATCCACTGGCCGCGCTTCCGGCTCAGGATTGCAAAAATCAGATAGTTGCACATCCATTGTGACAGAACTGTTCGAAGATTCAGCCTCCGAGATAATTGACTTACTTTCTTCGTCATAATTCGGAGCCCGCACGTATTTTCCGGATTCCGCCATAATGGTTTAAAAGTAACTACGGTAATAAGATATTATGAAAGTAAAAAAATAAACAAAATTAAACTTCTTGTCATGAGTTACGTCACTAGCATTTGTCATGAGTTACGTCACTAGCATTTTGTTTTGAGTAGATATTCTGCTTAAAAAAAGAGAAAAAAAAATCTCAACCGACCCACGAAGGCGAATCACTATGTATAAGTTACGTGTAGGACACAATATTGTTTGATGACAGTGGTTACTCAAGCACACAAAGCGGTACCATGATGCACCACCACAGCGGTTGTTCCAACGCGCTTTCATGCTTTTGCTGTGAGCGTACCTGAACTACGTAGTATGTGTACGATTAATCACAATATTACTTCAGTGGTTGTCCAAACACACTAACACTTGTTATGGTCGCCCAGACTCATACGGTAAAAGTGGCTGCCTCAGCACACTAACACATCCACTCATTTCGGTCGCTCAATTGTGCTTACCTAGCCATTTTGTCTACGTGTCTAAATCACGTAGCGCATATCGGCCGGACTCAAAATCAACTTAGTGGTTGTCCAAACTCACTCGTACTTACAAATAGTTTTATTGCGGCTGTCCTAGCACAGCTCTGCCTCCGAGCCGTCGCGGTTGTTCCAACAGGCGTATTTTTCAACATGACGGTCGTCCAGAGCCACGCCAAAGAAAGGAAAAGAAATACTGACGGTAAATTCGTTCTACTAAGAAACGATATCTTTTGTCAGGATAATTCACTTCAATAATCTCACTTTTTTCTATGTCGGATTCGGGCGAACTGGGTGATTTCTTTGCAATTGAAAAATATCGCGTTCATCCAGGATCGAATTTTTTAGCTGCCACTTCGACTATAACTAACCTGGCAGGATCGCCATTGTGGAAAGCGAAAATCACAGCCGCATAGAAATCACCCAGCCACCTAACAACTTACCTCCGCAAGAGCTCACCAACGTCTGTGCTGCTCTGCTAAACAGAGAGAGAGAGAATACAGTAGACAACCTATAGATTGGTGGCTGCGTTCACCCCACACTAAGCTATGGGCTGGGTTGCTTCAGTGGCTACGTGACCTTTTTTGCTTTCCTAAACAATATGCGTTCACCGCCCGGGTGGAGTGCTCGCGGTTATTGCTGATCCTATGTTTTTCTAAACGATATGCATTCGTCGCCAGAGTGGCGTGATGGCGCATATCGCTGATCTTTCACGTTACGGTTTATATTACCGTCTATGCTCCTATTTTGGGTCCGTTTCCACTACACTGAAGTAAATTATAGATTCAACCGATATAGAGAACTGATCCTTATGATCCTACCAACGAGTCCGGATGTAGCTAGTCAAGGCCATTTATATGGGGTGTGACATCACGAGTCAATGAAAATGATTTTTTTTTCGATTTTTATTGACCCGAGCACAAAAAATCCTGGAGGATGGGACTATGAAGTAAATTCTAGATTCAACCGATATGCAGAATTCGATTTTTTATTAATCCAAGCACGAAAAATCCTGGAGAATGGGTCTCTGAAGTAAATTCTAGATACAACAAATATACAGAACAGATCCTTATGATTCTGCCAACGAGTCCTTATGTAGCTAGTCAAGGCCATTTATATGTGGAATGACCTCAGGGGTCAATGATGTTTTTCGATTTTTTATTAACCCAAGCACAAAAAATCCTGGAGGATAAGACTCTGAAGTAAGTTCTAGATTCAACCGATATGCAGAACAGATCCTTATGATCCTGCCAACAAGTTCTGATGTAGCTAGTCAAGGCCATTTATATGTGGTGTGACCTCAAAGGTCAATCGAAATGATTTTTTCAGGGGTCAATCAAAATGATTTTTTTTCGATTTTTATTTACCCGAGCGGTAATAATCCTGGAGGATGGGACTCTGAAGTAAATTCTAGAGTCAATCGATATGCAGAAAAGATCCTAATGATCCTGCCAACGAGTCCTTATGTAGCTAGTCAAGGCCATTTATATGTGAAGTGACCTCAGGGGTCAATCAAAATGATTTTTTTTCGATTTTTACATTTCTTACAAAAGAAATGTATAGGATTCGCTCAAACTTTGAAAACTTTTTACCATCATATACCAATCGACTCAGCTCAACAAATTGAGACAATGTCTGTATGTGTGTGTGTGTGTATGTGTGTATGTATGTATGTACAAAATGTCATGTAATTATCTCAGCAATGGCTGAACCGATCTTAATGAAATTAGTTTCAAATGAAAGGCCTAACGTTGCCATTTGACACTATTATTTTTGATTTTCGATATGTTGTTTACTTTCTGAGATATGGGTGATTTTGTCAAAACACAGCAGGTTTTTTGCAAATAACTTTCGAGCAGTACAGTATTGTCCCACAAACAAAATAATGTGTTGATAAAGCAACAGTGAGTTCTAGTATTTATTCCTTGGATTAGGCATTGCGTTCAATCATGAGGTAAATGTTGGATGGTATATCAATACACAGATCAACAAGTAATTCACCTAGTAGTGAGATAAAAGATTTCTAATATGATTATACTTGTGGCGTCACCGAAAGCAACTGTATGTTTGAAGCCCAATAATCTAGCGAAAATGTAGCTCTTTTGCAAGGTTTACGTTATACTGGTTAAGGTGCAAAAAGAAACTACTTACATTATTTATGATTAAAATGTAAGAATCAATATATCATAACAATATAGATCGCTGGTCCTCTACGGCCACGAGACCTGGACTATGCTCGTGGAGGACCAACGCGTGGAGTTTTCGAACGAAAGATGTTGCGTACCATCTATGGTGGCGTGCAGATGGAAGACGGAACGTTGCGCAGGCGAATGAACCATGAGTTGTATCAGCTGCACATTCGTTGTATTGGTACGAACTTTCATGAAAAATAACGGATCAAATACCAAAAATATCCACAAATTAGATCCAGGAAAAGAAGTCTCCCAAAGTACCCACTCTCGACTCGGGATGTGTCTTCTAACTTATCGTCGTCCATATTTTGATATACTGAGTAGTTTGAACCATTTCTTTTTCACAGTATTGGTCTGTATAGGACTTAATTATCCATATTTCCTGCACGAGAATTCCGAACGAAAAAATATGAATATGGATGAAGGATGAATGGAAATAGACCGCATTGCAATCAACTGAATGCACGGCTTTTATGCTATCGACATAGCCTAGACATTTCACACTATTTACTTCAATACAAATAAAAACTTTGAAATATCTACCTGTCTCATTCACGAATCGCATTCTCCCTGTCGTTCTCTGTTTAAGGTGCTTGAAAGCACATGTGACCTTGTCTCATTTTACTATATTCAATTGCGCGTTAAAATACTGGACCAGTAAATTCTATTCTGTGCATAAATCTTTTTGTCGGGAATATGTGGCCAAAAAGTGAACTTCGGATTCGTCAAGTAAAGAAGCATGAAAACAAAAAGAATAAAACCAAATAAAGATGGAAGCCGTAGAAAGTCCATTGCATATTTATTAGCCTTTTCTCAGAAGATGTGATTTTCAAAAACATTTTAAAACTTTCTGATGCAATGGTTCTCAAATTCGTACAATCCGGTTTATTCATTTTCTTTATTCAAAAATGTTTTTGGCTTCAAATATATGACCATTTCATTTTAATTGATTATTTCATTCCGCATCTTTTTATTCGTTTTGTTCATCTGCGTTCATTTTACTTATTTTATTGGTTTCATTCTTTGGAATCACTCTGATCAGTTTATTCTTTTTATGCATTTTACTCATATCATTCATTGTTTTCATTGTATGCATTTTATTAATTTTTTCCAGTTTATTCATTTTTTTCAGTTTAGTCATTTTAATAATCTGACTACTTTTTCAGTTTTAATCATTTCATCCAAATAATTTATTTGATTCAATTAATTTCTTTACATGAATTTATAACCTTTTACCATTCAATGCATTTAATTCTGCTCATTTTCTTCTTTTTATTCATTTTTTCACTTCAGCTCATTTTGTTTATTTGATTCGTTTGTTTTATTTATGCATTTCATTAATTTTTTACTTTATTCATTTTGTTTTTGGATTCTTTTTATTCTTTTGATCCATTTCATTAATTTGATTCATTGTATTCACTGGGCGAATTAAATCAATTTGATTCATTTAATTTATTTGGTTCATTTAATTAATTTGATTAATTTAGTTCCTGTGATTCATTTGATTCATATGATTCATTTGATTCATTTGATTCATTTGATACATTTGATTCGTTTGATTCATTTGATTCATTTGATTCATTTGATTCATTTGATTCGTTTGATTCATATGATTCGTTTAATTCGTATCTTTTATTTTATGCATTTCATGTTCAGTCATTCGTTTTATTTCATTCAATTTGTTAGTATGAGTCAATTTATTCTATTAATCTTATAACTATTTCTAAATATAATCTTAATTTTTATGTGATAACCTAATCTAATTTGATTCGCGTATATTATAATTTTGATTTCCATTAATTTTTCTACTCATTTTATGAAGTTAAAAACCTATTGTTTCATTTTTGCTTTACTTTTTTATTTTGGTCGTTTTGTTGATTTCTATAATTTATTCAGCTTATTCGAGATTTTATTCGTGCAAAATTAGGAACTGTTTTCATCCAACCTCTAGTTGGGTGCCTACTTCTCGTGAGGTCTGCAAACTAATCCAATAGTGAAATGTGTAAGAAATGTCGGATCTCACTGCTAGGTGGATAAAAACGGTTTTTATTAATCCAAGCACAAAAAATCCTGGAGGATGGCACTCTGAAGTAAATTCTAGATACAACCAATATACAGAACAGATCCTTATGATCCTGCCAACGAGTCCTGATGTAGCTAGTCAAGGCCATTTATATGTGGTGTGACCGCAGGGGTCAATCAAAATGATTTTTTTTTCGATTTTTATTGACCCGAGCACAAAAAATCCCGAAGGAGGGGCATCATAAGTAAATTCTAGATACAACCAATATACAGTATAGATCCTTATGATCCTGCCAACAAGTCCTTATGTGGCTAGTCTAGGCCATTTATATGTGGAGTGACCTCAGGGGTCAATCAAAATGATTTTTTTTCGACTTTAATTAACTCGAGCGCAAAAAATTCTGGAGGATAAGACTCTGAAGTAAATTCTAGATTCAAGCGATATGCTGAACAGATTCTTATGATTCTGCCAACGAGTCGTTATGTAGCTAGTCAAGGACATTTATATGTGGAGTGACCACAGGGGTCAATCAAAATGATTTTTTTTTCGATTTTAATTGACCCGAGCACAAAAAATCCTGGAGGATGGGACTTTAAAGTTAATTCTAGATTCAACCGATGAGAACAGATCCCTATGATTGTGCCAACGAGTCCTTATGTAGCTATTCATGGCCATTTATATTTGAAGTGGCTTCAGGTGCCAATTTAAATGATGTTTTTCGATTTTTATTACCCCAGCACAAAAAATTCTGGAGAATGGGACTCTGAAGCAAAAATGATTTTTTTTTTCGATTTTTATTGACCCGAGCACAAAAAATCCTGGAGGATGGGACTATGAAGTAAATTCTAGATTCAACCGATATGCAGAATTCGATTTTTTATTAACCCAAGCAAAAAAAATCCTGGAGGATGGGACTCTGAAGTAAATTATAGATACAACCAATATACAGAACAGATCATTATGATTCTGCCAACGAGTCCTTATGTAGCTAGTCAAGGCCATCTATATGAGGTGTGACCTCAGCGGTCAATCAAAATGATTTTTTTCAGGGATCAATCAAAATGATTTTTTTTCGATTTTTATTGACCCGAGCACAAAAAATCCTGGAGGATGGGACTCTGAAGTAAATTCTTGATTCAATCGATATGCAGAACAGATCCTAATGATCCTGCCAACGAGTCCTTATGTAGCTAGTCAAGGCCATTTATATGTGAAGTGACCTCAGGGGTCAATCAAAATGATTTATTTCGATTTTTTATTAACCCAAGCGCAAAAAATCCTGGAGGATGGCACTCTGAAGTAAATTCTAGATACAACCAATATACAGAACAGATCCTTATGATCCTGCCAACGAGTCCTAATGTAGCTAATCAAGATCATTTATATGTGGAGTGACCTTAGGGGTCAATCAAAACGATTTTTTTTTCGATTTTTATTGACCTGAGCACAAAAAATCCTGGTGGATAGGACTCTGAAGTAAATTCTAGAGTCAACCAATATGCAGAACAGATCATTATGATCCTGCCAAGAGTCTTTATGTAGCTATTCGAGGCCATTTATATATGGAGTGACCTCAGGGGTCAATCAAAATGATTTTTTTCGATTTTTTGTTAACCCAAGCACAAAAAATCCTGGAGGATGGCACTCTGAAGTAAATTCTAGATACAACCGATAAACAGAACAGATCCTTATGATCCTGCCAACGAGTCCTGATGTAGCTAGTCAAGGCCATTTATATGTGGAGTGACCTCAGAGATCAATCAAAATGATTTTTTTTCGATTTTTATTGACCCGAGCACAAAAAATCCTAGAGGATGGGACTCTGCAATAAATTCTTGATTCAATCGATACGCAGAACAGATCCTAATGATCCTGCCAACGAGTTCTTATGTAGCTAGTCAAGGCCATTTATATGTGGAGTGACCTCAGGGGTCAATCGAAATGATTTTTTTCGATTTTTTATTAACCCAAGCGCAAAAAATCTTGGAGGATAGGACTCTGAAGTAAATTTTGGATACAACCAATATACAGAACAGATCCTAATGATCCTGCCAACGAGTCCTTATGTAGCTAGTCAAGGCCATTTATATGTGGAGTGACCTCAGGGGTCAATCAAAATGATTTTTTTCGATTTTTATTGACCAGAGCAAAAAAAATCCTGGAGGGTGGGATTCTGAAGTAAATTCTAGATACAATCAATATACAGAACAGATCCTTTTTTCGATTTTTATTGACCCGAACACAAACAATCCTGGAGGATGGGACACTGAAGTAAATTCTAGATTCAATCGATATGCTGAACAGATCCTTATGATCCTGCCAACGACTCCTTATGTAGCTAGTCAAGGCCATTTTTATGTGGAGTGACCTCAGGGGTCAATCAAAATGATTTATTTCGATTTTTTATTAACCCAAGCGCAAAAAATCCTGGAGGATAGGACTCTGAGGTAAATTTTGGATACAACCAATATACAGAACAGATCCTAATGATCCTGCCAACGAGTCCTGATGTAGCTAGTCAAGGCCATTTATATGTGGAGTGACCTCAGGGGCCAATCAAAATGATTTTTTTTTTCGATTTTTATTCACCCGAGCACAAAAAAATCCTGAAGGATGGAAGTCTGAAGTAGATTCTGGATTCAGCCGATATGCAGAACGGATCCTAATGATCCTTCCAACGAGTCTTTAGGTAGCTAGTCAAGGCCATTTATATGTGGAGTGACTTCAGGGGTCAATCAAAATGATTTTTTTCGATTTTTTATTAACCCAAGCACAAAAAATCCTGGAGGATGGGACTCTGAAGTAAATTCCAGATACGATCAATATACAGAATAGATCCTTATGATGCTACCAACAAGTCCTTTTGCAGCTAGGCAATGTCATTTATAAGTGGAGTGACCTCAGGAGTCAATCGAAATTATTTTTTTCGATTTTTATTGACCCGAGCACAAAAAATCCTGGAGGATGGGACTCTGAAGTAAATTCTAGAGTCAACCGATATGCAGAACAGATCCTTATGATACTGCCAACGAGTCCTGATGTAGCTAGTCAAGACCATTTATATGTGGTATGACCGCAGGGGTCAATCAAAATGATTTTTTACGATTTTTATTGACCCGAGCGCAAAAAATCCTGGAGGATGGGACTCTGAAGTAAATTCTAGATACAACCAATATACAGAACAGATGCTTATGATTCTGCCAACGAGTCCTTATAGTCAAGGCCATTTATATGTGGAGTGACCTCAGCGGTCAATGATTTTTTTCGATTTTTTATTAACCCAAGCACAAAAAATCCTGGAGGATGGGACTCTGAAGTAAATTCTAGTTGCAAAGGATATGCAGAACAGATCCTTATGATCCTGCCAACGAGTCCTGATGTAGCTAGTCAAGGCCATTTATATGTGGAGTGACCTCAGGGGTTAATCAAAATGATTTTTTTTTCGATTTTAATTGACCCGAGCACAAAAAATCCTGGAGGATAAGACTCCGAAGTAAATTCTAGATTCAACCGATATGCTGAACAGATCCTAATGATGCTGCCAACAAGTCCTGATATAGCTAGTCAAGGCCATTTATATGTGGAGTGACTTCAAGGGTCAATTAAAATGATTTTTCTTCGATTTTTATTCACCCGAGCACAAAAAAATCCTGGAGGATGGGAGTCTGAAGTAAATTCTGGATTCAGCCTTTATGCAGAACGGATTCTAATGATCCGTCCAACGAGTCCTTAGGTAGCTAGTCAAGGCCATTTATATGTGGAGTGACCTGATTTTTTTCGATTTTTTATTAACCCAAGCACAAAAAATCCTGGAGGATGGCACTCTGAAGTAAATTCTAGATACAACCAATATACAGAACAGATCGTTATGATCCTGCCAACGAGTCCTGATGTAGCTAGTCAAGGCCATTTATATGTGGAGTGACCTCAGGGGTCAATAAGAATGATTTTTTTTTCGACTTTTATTGACCCGTGTACAAAAAATTCTGGAGGATGGGACTCTGAAGTAAATTCTAAATTCAATCGATATGCAGAACCGATCCTAATGATCCTGCCAACGAGTCCTTATGTAGCTAGTCAAGGCCATTTATATGCGGAGTGACATCAGGGGTCAATCAAAATGATTTTTTTCGATTTTTTATTAACCCGAGCACAAAAAAATCCTGGAGGATGACACTCTGAAGTAAATTCTAGATACGATCAATATACAGAATAGATCCTTATGATCCTGCCAACGAGTCCTTTTCAGCTAGTCAAGGTCATTTATAAGTGGAGTGACCTCAGGAGTCAATCAAAATTATTTTTTTCGATTTTTATTGACCCGAGCACAAAAAATCCTGGAGGATGGGACTCTGAAGTAAATTCTAGAGTCAACAGATATGCAGAACAGATCCCTATGATCCTGCCAACGAGTCCTGATGTAGCTAGTCAAGACCATTTATATGTGGAGTGACCTCAGGGGTTAATCGAAATGATTTTTTTTCGATTTTTATTGACCCGAGCACAACAAATCCTGGAGGATGGGACTATGAAGCAAATTCTAGATACAACCAATATACAGAACAGATCCTTATGATTCTGCCACTAATGCTTATGTAGCTAGTCAAGGCCATTTATATGTTGAGTGACCTCAGGGGTCTTTCGAAATTTTTTTCTCAGGGGTCAATCAAAATGATTTTTTTCGATTTTTATTCACCCGAGCACAAAAAAATCGTGGAGGATGGGAGTCTGAAGTAAATTCTGGATTCAACCGATATGCAGAACGGATCCTAATGATCCTTCCAACGAGTCCTTAGGTAGCTAGTCAAGGCCATTTATATGTGGAGTGACCTCAGGATTTTTGATTTTTTTCGATTTTTTAGTAGTTAGTCAGGTCGACTGATTTGAATTTCAGATGTTATTTGGTTCGGCATGCAGTCATCTGGTATAATAAAACAGTAGCTGTCTATTTATCCGACGTTTCGGCTCATGTATTCAAGGCAAAATACATGAGCCGAAACGTCGGATAAATAGACAGCTACTGTTTTATTATACCAGATGACTGCATGCCGAACCAAATAACATTCGATTTTTTATTAACCCAAGCACAAAAAATCCTGGAGGATGGCACTCTGAAGTAAATTCTAGATACAACCAATATACAGAACAGATCGTTATGAAGCTGCCAACGAGTCCTGATGTAGCTAGTCAAGGCCATTTATATGTGGAGTGCCTCAGGGGTCAATCAAAATGATTTTTTTCGATTTTAATTGACCCGAGCACACAAAATCCTGGAGGATGGGACTCTAAAGTTAATTTTAGATTCAACCGATATGCAGAACAGATCCTTATGATTCTGCCAACGAGTTCTTATGTAGCTAGTCAAGGCCGTTTTTATTTGGAGTGACCTCAGGGGTCAATCAAAATGACATTTTTCGATTTTTTATTACCCCAGCTCAAAAAATCCTGGAGTATGGCACTCTGAAGTAAATTCTAGATACAACCAATATACAGAACAGATCGTTATGAACCTGCCAACGAGTCCTGATGAAGCTAGTCAAGGCCATTTATATGTGGAGTGCCTCAGGGGTCAATCAAAATGATTTTTTTCGATTTTTTGTTAACCCAAGCGCAAAAAATCCTGGAGGATGGGACTCTGAGGTAAATTTTGGATACAACCAATATACAGAACAGATCCTAATGATCCTGCCAACGAGTTCTGATGTAGTTAGTCAAGGCCATTTATATGTGGTGTGACCGCAGGGGTCAATCAAAATGATTTTTTTCGATTTTTATTGACCCGAGCGCAAAAAATCCTGGAGGATGGGACTCTGAAGTAAATTCTAGATACAACCAATATACAGAACAGATGCTTATGATTCTGCCAACGAGTCCTTATAGTCTAGGCCATTTATATGTGGAGTGACCTCAGGGGTTAATGATGTTTTTCGATATTTTATTAACCCAAGCACAAAAAATCCTGGAGGATGGCACTCTGAAGTAAATTCTAGTTTCGAAGGATATGCAGAACAGATCCTTATGATCCTGTCAACAAGTCCTGATGTAGCTAGTCAAGGCCATTTATATGTGGAGTGACCTTAGGGATCAATCAAAATGATTTTTTCCCGATTTTAATTGACCCGAGCACAAAAAATCCTGGAGGATAAGACTCTGAAGTAAATTCTAGATTCAACCGATATGCTGAACAGATCCTTATGATCCTGCCAACAAGTCCTGATGTAGCTATTCATGGCCATTTATATGTGGAGTGACCTCAGGGGTCAATCAATATGATTTTTTTACGATTTTTATTCACCCGAGCACAAAAAAATCGTGGAGGATAAGAGTCTGAAGTAAATTCTGGATTCAACCGATATGCAGAACGGATCCTAATGATCCTTCCAACGAGTCCTTAGGTAGCTAGTCAAGGCCATTTATATGTGGAGTGACCTCAGGATTTTTGATTTTTTTCGATTTTTTAGTAGTTAGTCAGGTCGACTGATTTGAATTTCAGATGTTATTTGGTTCGGCATGCAGTCATCTGGTATAATAAAACAGTAGCTGTCTATTTATCCGACGTTTCGGCTCATGTATTTTACCTTGCCGTGAACTGGTCGACAACATTGATCACCAGCTAAAAGAAACGGTGACTAATGTAAATAATATCACCTGCGCGAAAATTGATTTTGCGGTGTCAACATTATCGCGCGCTATGGAGAACAACGCGGTCAATAAGGCCGATGAACTCGTTGTTTTGAAAAATCATATAACGTCATTATTCATAAATATCTATGGAATCCGCAAGGACGCGCATTGAGGAGTACGTGGTGGAGCTCACTACTGACCTGACTCGTGAGCTAAAAAAATGTGCTGCGAAGTTCAGAACTTGAGCGTAATAACCATTGACATGACAAAAAATCCTGGTGGATAGGACTCTGAAGTAAATTCTAGAGTCAACCAATATGCAGAACAGATCATTATGATCCTGCCAAGAGTCTTTATGTAGCTATTCGAGGCCATTTATATATGGAGTGACCTCAGGGGTCAATCAAAATGATTTTTTTCGATTTTTTGTTAACCCAAGCACAAAAAATCCTGGAGGATGGCACTCTGAAGTAAATTCTAGATACAACCGATAAACAGAACAGATCCTTATGATCCTGCCAACGAGTCCTGATGTAGCTAGTCAAGGCCATTTATATGTGGAGTGACCTCAGAGATCAATCAAAATGATTTTTTTTCGATTTTTATTGACCCGAGCACAAAAAATCCTAGAGGATGGGACTCTGCAATAAATTCTTGATTCAATCGATACGCAGAACAGATCCTAATGATCCTGCCAACGAGTTCTTATGTAGCTCGTCAAGGCCATTTATATGTGGAGTGACCTCAGGGGTCAATCGAAATGATTTTTTTCGATTTTTTATTAACCCAAGCGCAAAAAATCTTGGAGGATAGGACTCTGAAGTAAATTTTGGATACAACCAATATACAGAACAGATCCTAATGATCCTGCCAACGAGTCCTTATGTAGCTAGTCAAGGCCATTTATATGTGGAGTGACCTCAGGGGTCAATCAAAATGATTTTTTTCGATTTTTATTGACCAGAGCAAAAAAAATCCTGGAGGGTGGGATTCTGAAGTAAATTCTAGATACAATCAATATGCAGAACAGATCCTTTTTTCGATTTTTATTGACCCGAACACAAACAATCCTGGAGGATGGGACACTGAAGTAAATTCTAGATTCAATCGATATGCTGAACAGATCCTTATGATCCTGCCAACGACTCCTTATGTAGCTAGTCAAGGCCATTTTTATGTGGAGTGACCTCAGGGGTCAATCAAAATGATTTATTTCGATTTTTTATTAACCCAAGCGCAAAAAATCCTGGAGGATAGGACTCTGAGGTAAATTTTGGATACAACCAATATACAGAACAGATCCTAATGATCCTGCCAACGAGTCCTGATGTAGCTAGTCAAGGCCATTTATATGTGGAGTGACCTCAGGGGCCAATCAAAATGATTTTTTTTTCGATTTTTATTCACCCGAGCACAAAAAAATCCTGAAGGATGGAAGTCTGAAGTAGATTCTGGATTCAGCCGATATGCAGAACGGATCCTAATGATCCTTCCAACGAGTCTTTAGGTAGCTAGTCAAGGCCATTTATATGTGGAGTGACTTCAGGGGTCAATCAAAATGATTTTTTTCGATTTTTTATTAACCCAAGCACAAAAAATCCTGGAGGATGGGACTCTGAAGTAAATTCCAGATACGATCAATATACAGAATAGATCCTTATGATCCTACCAACGAGTCCTTTTGCAGCTAGTCAATGTCATTTATAAGTGGAGTGACCTCAGGAGTCAATCGAAATTATTTTTTTCGATTTTTATTGACCCGAGCACAAAAAATCCTGGAGGATGGGACTCTGAAGTAAATTCTAGAGTCAACCGATATGCAGAACAGATCCTTATGATACTGCCAACGAGTCCTGATGTAGCTAGTCAAGACCATTTATATGTGGTATGACCGCAGGGGTCAATCAAAATGATTTTTTACGATTTTTATTGACCCGAGCGCAAAAAATCCTGGAGGATGGGACTCTGAAGTAAATTCTAGATACAACCAATATACAGAACAGATGCTTATGATTCTGCCAACGAGTCCTTATAGTCAAGGCCATTTATATGTGGAGTGACCTCAGCGGTCAATGATTTTTTTCGATTTTTTATTAACCCAAGCACAAAAAATCCTGGAGGGTGGGACTCTGAAGTAAATTCTAGTTGCAAAGGATATGCAGAACAGATCCTTATAATCCTGCCAACGAGTCCTGATGTAGCTAGTCAAGGCCATTTATATGTGGAGTGACCTCAGGGGTTAATCAAAATGATTTTTTTTTCGATTTTAATTGACCCGAGCACAAAAAATCCTGGAGGATAAGACTCCGAAGTAAATTCTAGATTCAACCGATATGCTGAACAGATCCTAATGATCCTGCCAACAAGTCCTGATGTAGCTAGTCAAGGCCATTTATATGTGGAGTGACTTCAAGGGTCAATTAAAATGATTTTTCTTCGATTTTTATTCACCCGAGCACAAAAAAATCCTGGAGGATGGGAGTCTGAAGTAAATTCTGGATTCAGCCTTTATGCAGAACGGATTCTAATGATCCGTCCAACGAGTCCTTAGGTAGCTAGTCAAGGCCATTTATATGTGGAGTGACCTGATTTTTTTCGATTTTTTATTAACCCAAGCACAAAAAATCCTGGAGGATGGCACTCTGAAGTAAATTCTAGATACAACCAATATACAGAACAGATCGTTATGATCCTGCCAACGAGTCCTGATGTAGCTAGTCAAGGCCATTTATATGTGGAGTGACCTCAGGGGTCAATAAGAATGATTTTTTTTTCGACTTTTATTGACCCGTGTACAAAAAATTCTGGAGGATGGGACTCTGAAGTAAATTCTAAATTCAATCGATATGCAGAACCGATCCTAATGATCCTGCCAACGAGTCCTTATGTAGCTAGTCAAGGCCATTTATATGCGGAGTGACATCAGGGGTCAATCAAAATGATTTTTTTCGATTTTTTATTAACCCGAGCACAAAAAAATCCTGGAGGATGACACTCTGAAGTAAATTCTAGATACGATCAATATACAGAATAGATCCTTATGATCCTGCCAACGAGTCCTTTTCAGCTAGTCAAGGTCATTTATAAGTGGAGTGACCTCAGGAGTCAATCAAAATTATTTTTTTCGATTTTTATTGACCCGAGCACAAAAAATCCTGGAGGATGGGACTCTGAAGTAAATTCTAGAGTCAACAGATATGCAGAACAGATCCCTATGATCCTGCCAACGAGTCCTGATGTAGCTAGTCAAGACCATTTATATGTGGAGTGACCTCAGGGGTTAATCGAAATGATTTTTTTTCGATTTTTATTGACCCGAGCACAACAAATCCTGGAGGATGGGACTATGAAGCAAATTCTAGATACAACCAATATACAGAACAGATCCTTATGATTCTGCCACTAATGCTTATGTAGCTAGTCAAGGCCATTTATATGTTGAGTGACCTCAGGGGTCTTTCGAAATTTTTTTCTCAGGGGTCAATCAAAATGATTTTTTTCGATTTTTATTCACCCGAGCACAAAAAAATCGTGGAGGATGGGAGTCTGAAGTAAATTCTGGATTCAACCGATATGCAGAACGGATCCTAATGATCCTTCCAACGAGTCCTTAGGTAGCTAGTCAAGGCCATTTATATGTGGAGTGACCTCAGGATTTTTGATTTTTTTCGATTTTTTAGTAGTTAGTCAGGTCGACTGATTTGAATTTCAGATGTTATTTGGTTCGGCATGCAGTCATCTGGTATAATAAAACAGTAGCTGTCTATTTATCCGACGTTTCGGCTCATGTATTCAAGGCAAAATACATGAGCCGAAACGTCGGATAAATAGACAGCTACTGTTTTATTATACCAGATGACTGCATGCCGAACCAAATAACATTCGATTTTTTATTAACCCAAGCACAAAAAATCCTGGAGGATGGCACTCTGAAGTAAATTCTAGATACAACCAATATACAGAACAGATCGTTATGAAGCTGCCAACGAGTCCTGATGTAGCTAGTCAAGGCCATTTATATGTGGAGTGCCTCAGGGGTCAATCAAAATGATTTTTTTCGATTTTAATTGACCCGAGCACACAAAATCCTGGAGGATGGGACTCTAAAGTTAATTTTAGATTCAACCGATATGCAGAACAGATCCTTATGATTCTGCCAACGAGTTCTTATGTAGCTAGTCAAGGCCGTTTTTATTTGGAGTGACCTCAGGGGTCAATCAAAATGACATTTTTCGATTTTTTATTACCCCAGCTCAAAAAATCCTGGAGTATGGCACTCTGAAGTAAATTCTAGATACAACCAATATACAGAACAGATCGTTATGAACCTGCCAACGAGTCCTGATGAAGCTAGTCAAGGCCATTTATATGTGGAGTGCCTCAGGGGTCAATCAAAATGATTTTTTTCGATTTTTTGTTAACCCAAGCGCAAAAAATCCTGGAGGATGGGACTCTGAGGTAAATTTTGGATACAACCAATATACAGAACAGATCCTAATGATCCTGCCAACGAGTTCTGATGTAGTTAGTCAAGGCCATTTATATGTGGTGTGACCGCAGGGGTCAATCAAAATGATTTTTTTCGATTTTTATTGACCCGAGCGCAAAAAATCCTGGAGGATGGGACTCTGAAGTAAATTCTAGATACAACCAATATACAGAACAGATGCTTATGATTCTGCCAACGAGTCCTTATAGTCTAGGCCATTTATATGTGGAGTGACCTCAGGGGTTAATGATGTTTTTCGATATTTTATTAACCCAAGCACAAAAAATCCTGGAGGATGGCACTCTGAAGTAAATTCTAGTTTCGAAGGATATGCAGAACAGATCCTTATGATCCTGTCAACAAGTCCTGATGTAGCTAGTCAAGGCCATTTATATGTGGAGTGACCTTAGGGATCAATCAAAATGATTTTTTCCCGATTTTAATTGACCCGAGCACAAAAAATCCTGGAGGATAAGACTCTGAAGTAAATTCTAGATTCAACCGATATGCTGAACAGATCCTTATGATCCTGCCAACAAGTCCTGATGTAGCTATTCATGGCCATTTATATGTGGAGTGACCTCAGGGGTCAATCAATATGATTTTTTTACGATTTTTATTCACCCGAGCACAAAAAAATCGTGGAGGATAAGAGTCTGAAGTAAATTCTGGATTCAACCGATATGCAGAACGGATCCTAATGATCCTTCCAACGAGTCCTTAGGTAGCTAGTCAAGGCCATTTATATGTGGAGTGACCTCAGGATTTTTGATTTTTTTCGATTTTTTAGTAGTTAGTCAGGTCGACTGATTTGAATTTCAGATGTTATTTGGTTCGGCATGCAGTCATCTGGTATAATAAAACAGTAGCTGTCTATTTATCCGACGTTTCGGCTCATGTATTTTACCTTGCCGTGAACTGGTCGACAACATTGATCACCAGCTAAAAGAAACGGTGACTAATGTAAATAATATCACCTGCGCGAAAATTGATTTTGCGGTGTCAACATTATCGCGCGCTATGGAGAACAACGCGGTCAATAAGGCCGATGAACTCGTTGTTTTGAAAAATCATATAACGTCATTATTCATAAATATCTATGGAATCCGCAAGGACGCGCATTGAGGAGTACGTGGTGGAGCTCACTACTGACCTGACTCGTGAGCTAAAAAAATGTGCTGCGAAGTTCAGAACTTGAGCGTAATAACCATTGACATGACAAAAAATCCTGGTGGATAGGACTCTGAAGTAAATTCTAGAGTCAACCAATATGCAGAACAGATCATTATGATCCTGCCAAGAGTCTTTATGTAGCTATTCGAGGCCATTTATATATGGAGTGACCTCAGGGGTCAATCAAAATGATTTTTTTCGATTTTTTGTTAACCCAAGCACAAAAAATCCTGGAGGATGGCACTCTGAAGTAAATTCTAGATACAACCGATAAACAGAACAGATCCTTATGATCCTGCCAACGAGTCCTGATGTAGCTAGTCAAGGCCATTTATATGTGGAGTGACCTCAGAGATCAATCAAAATGATTTTTTTTCGATTTTTATTGACCCGAGCACAAAAAATCCTAGAGGATGGGACTCTGCAATAAATTCTTGATTCAATCGATACGCAGAACAGATCCTAATGATCCTGCCAACGAGTTCTTATGTAGCTCGTCAAGGCCATTTATATGTGGAGTGACCTCAGGGGTCAATCGAAATGATTTTTTTCGATTTTTTATTAACCCAAGCGCAAAAAATCTTGGAGGATAGGACTCTGAAGTAAATTTTGGATACAACCAATATACAGAACAGATCCTAATGATCCTGCCAACGAGTCCTTATGTAGCTAGTCAAGGCCATTTATATGTGGAGTGACCTCAGGGGTCAATCAAAATGATTTTTTTCGATTTTTATTGACCAGAGCAAAAAAAATCCTGGAGGGTGGGATTCTGAAGTAAATTCTAGATACAATCAATATACAGAACAGATCCTTTTTTCGATTTTTATTGACCCGAACACAAACAATCCTGGAGGATGGGACACTGAAGTAAATTCTAGATTCAATCGATATGCTGAACAGATCCTTATGATCCTGCCAACGACTCCTTATGTAGCTAGTCAAGGCCATTTTTATGTGGAGTGACCTCAGGGGTCAATCAAAATGATTTATTTCGATTTTTTATTAACCCAAGCGCAAAAAATCCTGGAGGATAGGACTCTGAGGTAAATTTTGGATACAACCAATATACAGAACAGATCCTAATGATCCTGCCAACGAGTCCTGATGTAGCTAGTCAAGGCCATTTATATGTGGAGTGACCTCAGGGGCCAATCAAAATGATTTTTTTTTTTCGATTTTTATTCACCCGAGCACAAAAAAATCCTGAAGGATGGAAGTCTGAAGTAGATTCTGGATTCAGCCGATATGCAGAACGGATCCTAATGATCCTTCCAACGAGTCTTTAGGTAGCTAGTCAAGGCCATTTATATGTGGAGTGACTTCAGGGGTCAATCAAAATGATTTTTTTCGATTTTTTATTAACCCAAGCACAAAAAATCCTGGAGGATGGGACTCTGAAGTAAATTCCAGATACGATCAATATACAGAATAGATCCTTATGATCCTACCAACGAGTCCTTTTGCAGCTAGTCAATGTCATTTATAAGTGGAGTGACCTCAGGAGTCAATCGAAATTATTTTTTTCGATTTTTATTGACCCGAGCACAAAAAATCCTGGAGGATGGGACTCTGAAGTAAATTCTAGAGTCAACCGATATGCAGAACAGATCCTTATGATACTGCCAACGAGTCCTGATGTAGCTAGTCAAGACCATTTATATGTGGTATGACCGCAGGGGTCAATCAAAATGATTTTTTACGATTTTTATTGACCCGAGCGCAAAAAATCCTGGAGGATGGGACTCTGAAGTAAATTCTAGATACAACCAATATACAGAACAGATGCTTATGATTCTGCCAACGAGTCCTTATAGTCAAGGCCATTTATATGTGGAGTGACCTCAGCGGTCAATGATTTTTTTCGATTTTTTATTAACCCAAGCACAAAAAATCCTGGAGGGTGGGACTCTGAAGTAAATTCTAGTTGCAAAGGATATGCAGAACAGATCCTTATGATCCTGCCAACGAGTCCTGATGTAGCTAGTCAAGGCCATTTATATGTGGAGTGACCTCAGGGGTTAATCAAAATGATTTTTTTTTCGATTTTAATTGACCCGAGCACAAAAAATCCTGGAGGATAAGACTCCGAAGTAAATTCTAGATTCAACCGATATGCTGAACAGATCCTAATGATCCTGCCAACAAGTCCTGATGTAGCTAGTCAAGGCCATTTATATGTGGAGTGACTTCAAGGGTCAATTAAAATGATTTTTCTTCGATTTTTATTCACCCGAGCACAAAAAAATCCTGGAGGATGGGAGTCTGAAGTAAATTCTGGATTCAGCCTTTATGCAGAACGGATTCTAATGATCCTTCCAACGAGTCCTTAGGTAGCTAGTCAAGGCCATTTATATGTGGAGTGACCTGATTTTTTTCGATTTTTTATTAACCCAAGCACAAAAAATCCTGGAGGATGGCACTCTGAAGTAAATTCTAGATACAACCAATATACAGAACAGATCGTTATGATCCTGCCAACGAGTCCTGATGTAGCTAGTCAAGGCCATTTATATGTGGAGTGACCTCAGGGGTCAATAAGAATGATTTTTTTTTCGACTTTTATTGACCCGTGTACAAAAAATTCTGGAGGATGGGACTCTGAAGTAAATTCTAAATTCAATCGATATGCAGAACCGATCCTAATGATCCTGCCAACGAGTCCTTATGTAGCTAGTCAAGGCCATTTATATGCGGAGTGACATCAGGGGTCAATCAAAATGATTTTTTTCGATTTTTTATTAACCCGAGCACAAAAAAATCCTGGAGGATGGCACTCTGAAGTAAATTCTAGATACGATCAATATACAGAATAGATCCTTATGATCCTGCCAACGAGTCCTTTTCAGCTAGTCAAGGTCATTTATAAGTGGAGTGACCTCAGGAGTCAATCAAAATTATTTTTTTCGATTTTTATTGACCCGAGCACAAAAAATCCTGGAGGATGGGACTCTGAAGTAAATTCTAGAGTCAACAGATATGCAGAACAGATCCCTATGATCCTGCCAACGAGTTCTGATGTAGCTAGTCAAGACCATTTATATGTGGAGTGACCTCAGGGGTTAATCGAAATGATTTTTTTTCGATTTTTATTGACCCGAGCACAACAAATCCTGGAGGATGGGACTATGAAGCAAATTCTAGATACAACCAATATACAGAACAGATCCTTATGATTCTGCCACTAATGCTTATGTAGCTAGTCAAGGCCATTTATATGTTGAGTGACCTCAGGGGTCTTTCGAAATTTTTTTCTCAGGGGTCAATCAAAATGATTTTTTTCGATTTTTATTCACCCGAGCACAAAAAAATCGTGGAGGATGGGAGTCTGAAGTAAATTCTGGATTCAACCGATATGCAGAACGGATCCTAATGATCCTTCCAACGAGTCCTTAGGTAGCTAGTCAAGGCCATTTATATGTGGAGTGACCTCAGGATTTTTGATTTTTTTCGATTTTTTAGTAGTTAGTCAGGTCGACTGATTTGAATTTCAGATGTTATTTGGTTCGGCATGCAGTCATCTGGTATAATAAAACAGTAGCTGCCTATTTATCCGACGTTTCGGCTCATGTATTCAAGGCAAAATACATGAGCCGAAACGTCGGATAAATAGACAGCTACTGTTTTATTATACCAGATGACTGCATGCCGAACCAAATAACATTCGATTTTTTATTAACCCAAGCACAAAAAATCCTGGAGGATGGCACTCTGAAGTAAATTCTAGATACAACCAATATACAGAACAGATCGTTATGAAGCTGCCAACGAGTCCTGATGTAGCTAGTCAAGGCCATTTATATGTGGAGTGCCTCAGGGGTCAATCAAAATGATTTTTTTCGATTTTAATTGACCCGAGCACAAAAAATCCTGGAGGATGGGACTCTAAAGTTAATTTTAGATTCAACCGATATGCAGAACAGATCCTTATGATTCTGCCAACGAGTTCTTATGTAGCTAGTCAAGGCCGTTTTTATTTGGAGTGACCTCAGGGGTCAATCAAAATGACATTTTTCGATTTTTTATTACCCCAGCTCAAAAAATCCTGGAGTATGGCACTCTGAAGTAAATTCTAGATACAACCAATATACAGAACAGATCGTTATGAACCTGCCAACGAGTCCTGATGAAGCTAGTCAAGGCCATTTATATGTGGAGTGCTTCAGGGGTCAATCAAAATGATTTTTTTTCGATTTTTTGTTAACCCAAGCGCAAAAAATCCTGGAGGATGGGACTCTGAGGTAAATTTTGGATACAACCAATATACAGAACAGATCCTAATGATCCTGCCAACGAGTTCTGATGTAGTTAGTCAAGGCCATTTATATGTGGTGTGACCGCAGGGGTCAATCAAAATGATTTTTTTCGATTTTTATTGACCCGAGCGCAAAAAATCCTGGAGGATGGGACTCTGAAGTAAATTCTAGATACAACCAATATACAGAACAGATGCTTATGATTCTGCCAACGAGTCCTTATAGTCTAGGCCATTTATATGTGGAGTGACCTCAGGGGTTAATGATGTTTTTCGATATTTTATTAACCCAAGCACAAAAAATCCTGGAGGATGGCACTCTGAAGTAAATTCTAGTTTCGAAGGATATGCAGAACAGATCCTTATGATCCTGTCAACAAGTCCTGATGTAGCTAGTCAAGGCCATTTATATGTGGAGTGACCTTAGGGATCAATCAAAATGATTTTTTCCCGATTTTAATTGACCCGAGCACAAAAAATCCTGGAGGATGGCACTCTGAAGTAAATTCTAGATTCAACCGATATGCTGAACAGATCCTTATGATCCTGCCAACAAGTCCTGATGTAGCTATTCATGGCCATTTATATGTGGAGTGACCTCAGGGGTCAATCAATATGATTTTTTTACGATTTTTATTCACCCGAGCACAAAAAAATCGTGGAGGATAAGAGTCTGAAGTAAATTCTGGATTCAACCGATATGCAGAACGGATCCTAATGATCCTTCCAACGAGTCCTTAGGTAGCTAGTCAAGGCCATTTATATGTGGAGTGACCTCAGGATTTTTGATTTTTTTCGATTTTTTAGTAGTTAGTCAGGTCGACTGATTTGAATTTCAGATGTTATTTGGTTCGGCATGCAGTCATCTGGTATAATAAAACAGTAGCTGTCTATTTATCCGACGTTTCGGCTCATGTATTTTACCTTGCCGTGAACTGGTCGACAACATTGATCACCAGCTAAAAGAAACGGTGACTAATGTAAATAATATCACCTGCGCGAAAATTGATTTTGCGGTGTCAACATTATCGCGCGCTATGGAGAACAACGCGGTCAATAAGGCCGATGAACTCGTTGTTTTGAAAAATCATATAACGTCATTATTCATCATATCTATGGAATCCGCAAGGACGCGCATTGAGGAGTACGTGGTGGAGCTCACTACTGACCTGACTCGTGAGCTAAAAAAATGTGCTGCGAAGTTCAGAACTTGAGCGTAATAACCATTGACATGGCGTCTCAATGTAACGAACATACCGGTAACCAGTCGTTTTCTGCCCGTGATGCTCTTAACGAAATAAAATCACAAGCCGGATATTTAGACGAAGTAAGGGCAATTGCCGCGACAATTAGTTCCCTGGAAATCAGTGTTAATAATACTCGTTTGACACCTGCGGTATCTCCCCCCAGTCTGATGGACGAATTGGCCGTCGATTCAAATAAAACTGTTATCTAAGGTTCGCAGCATAATCAAGTGGCAAAAGATGGATGGCGCACACTTGGTTCGAAAAGAGTGTGGCGCTCCGACTGGTCAGAATAATACGTAAACAGAGTCGTATTAAACAACAAAAAGAAAAAGATAATGCTACAAAGAGTAAAAAATAAGAAAACAGGGTACAAGATACAGCAATATCAACAGTAATGACAATAGCAACTACAACAACAAAGACAGCAAGTGCAATAAGAACAGGAACCGCAATAAGTACAACAATAACCACAACTACAACCAAAATAGAAAAAACAACAATAGCAACAAAAACAACAGCTACAAGTCCAATAATACCATCAAAAACTTCAATAGAAACAGGCACAAAATAAACAATAACGACCACAACGGAAACAGAAACAACAACATTAACAGCAGTAACAACAACAGAAACAGCAACAACAACTACAACAGAAATAACAACAACCACAACGAAAACATAAACAGCAGTTACAGCAACAACAACAACAGAAACGGCAACAACAACAGCAACAACAACTACAACAGAAATAACAACAACCACAACAGAAACAGCAACTACAATAGAAACAACAATGGTCTTAACAACAATCACCATAACAATCAACGTCATTATTCATCTTGCTCCTGTGAACGTTCGTGTTTTCGCCAGACCAGGACAAACATGACGCAGCTGGTAACAGTAATATTTTTACGCATAACGAATCACAACCAACTTCTTCGAAAGCCACTGAAATTTTGGTTTACTGTCAAAATTTTAATAGAATGAGGAGCGCCGTAAAGATGAACGAAATTCTTAAGAATATATTAGGCTCCTCATATTCGATAATTCACAAAAAAAATCCTGTAGGATGGGAGTCTGAAGTAAATTCTGGATTCAGCCGATATGCAGAACGGATCCTAATGATCCTTCCAACGAGTCCTTAGGTAGCTAGTCAAGGCCATTTATATGTGGAGTGACCTGATTTTTTTCGATTTTTTATTAACCCAAGCACAAAAAATCCTGGAGGATGGCACTCTGAAGTAAATTCTAGATACAACCAATATACAGAACAGATCGTTATGATTCTGCCACTAATGCTTATGTAGCTAGTCAAGGCCATTTATATGTGGAGTGACCTCAGGGGTCTTTCGAAATAATTTTTTCAGGGGTCAATCAAAATGATTTTTTTCGATTTTTATTGACCCGAGCACAAAAAATCCTGGAGGATGGGACTCTGAAGTAAATTCTAGAGTCAATCGATATGCAGAACAGTTCCTAATGATCCTGCCAACGAGTCCTTATGTAGCTAGTCGAGGCCATTTATATGTGGAGTGACTTCAGGGGTCAATCAAAATGATTTTTTCAGGGGTCGACCAAAATGATTTTTTTTCGATTTTTATTGACCCGAGCGCAAAAAATCCTGGAGGATGGGACTCTGAAGTAAATTCTAGATTCAATCGATGTGCAGAACAGATCCTAATGATCCTGCCAACGAGTCTTTATGTAGCTAGTCAAGGTCATTTATATGTGGAGTGACCTCAGGAGTCAATCAAAATGATTTTTTTCGATTTTTTTGTTAATCCAAGCACAAAAAATCCTGGAGGATGGCACTCTGAAGTAAATTCTAGATACAACCGATAAACAGAACAGATCGTTATGATCCTGCCAACGAGTCCTTATGTAGCTAGTCAAGGCCATTTATATGTGGAGTGACTTCAGGGATCAATCAAAATGGTTTTTTTATTTTTATTGACCCGAGCACAAAAAATCCTAGAGGATGGGACTCAGAAGTAAATTCTAGATTCAATCGATACGCAGAACAGATCCTAATGATCCTGCCAACGAGTCCTTATGTAGCTAGTCAAGGCCATTTATATGTGGAGTGACCTCAGGGGTCAATCAAAATGATTTTTTTCGATTTTTATTGACCAGAGCACAAAAAATTCTGGAGGGTGGAATTCTGAAGTAAATTCTAGATACAACCAATATACAGAACAGATCCTTTTTTCGATTTTTATTAACCCGAGCACAAAAAATCCTGGAGGATGGCACTCTGAAGTAAATTCGAGTTTCAAAGGATATGCAGAACAGATCCTTATGATCCTGCCAACGAGTCCTGATGTAGCTAGTCAAGGCCATTTATATGTGGAGTGACCTCAGGGGTCAATCAAAATGATTTTTTCCCGATTTTAATTGACCCGAACACAAAAAATCCTGGAGGATAAGACACTGAAGTAAATTATAGATTCAACCGATATGCTGAACAGATCCTTATGATCCTGCCAACAAGTCCTGATGTAGCTAGTTATGGCCATTTATATGTGGAGTGACCTCAGGGGTCAATCAAAATGATTTTTTTCGATTTTTATTCACCCGAGCACAAAAAAATCGTGGAGGATGGGAGTCTGAAGTAAATTCTGGATTCAACCGATATGCAGAACGGATCCTAATGATCCTTCCAACGAGTCCTTAGGTAGCTAGTCAAGGCCATTTATATGTGGAGTGACCTCAGGATTTTTGGTTTTTTTCGATTTTTTAGTAGTTAGTCAGGTCGACTGATTTGAATTTCAGATGTTATTTGGCTCGGCATGCAGTCTTCTGGTATAATAAAACAGTAGCTGTCTATTTATCCGACGTTTCGGCTCATGTATTCAAGGCAAAATACATGAGCCGAAACGTCGGATAAATAGACAGCTACTGTTTTACATTTCTTACAAAAGAAATGTATAGGATTCGCTCAAACTTTGACAACTTTTTCCGAGGCCCGGAGGGCCGAGTCTCATATACCAATCGACTCAGCTCGACAAATTGAGACAATGTCTGTATGTGTGTGTGTGTGTGTGTTTATGTGTGTATGTATGTATGTACAAAATGTCATGTAATTATCTCAGCAATGGCTGAACCGATCTTAATGAAATTAGTTTCAAATGAAAGGCCTAACGTTGCCATTTGACACTATTATTTTTGATTTTCGATATGTTGTTTACTTTCTGAGTTATGGGCGATTTTGTCAAAACACAGCAGGTTTTTCGCAAATAACTTTTGAACAATACAATATTGTCCCACAAACTGTACATAAATAGAAAACTTGTAAAAATACCTTTCTAACAAGCTATAGATTGTCTAAATCCGTGCACGAGCGACGGAGATATTAGACATTTTGTATTTTAAGTTCTCGCTTACCAATTTCCACCAATTAAAAATGAGATTGTTTCATACAGAGTATTGCTTTACTGGTGTTTTAGGGGCAAAACTAAACCGATTTTGAATATCGGGGTATGAAAACACATCTACGTGATTCAAGGAATTCGATGTTGAGAACATTTTGTGAATTACCAATCAAAATGATTTTTTTTCGATTTTTATTCACCCGAGCACAAAAAAATCGTGGAGGATGGGAGTCTGAAGTAAATTCTGGATTCAACCGATATGCAGAACGGATCCTAATGATCCTTCCAACGAGTCCTTAGGTAGCTAGTCAAGGCCATTTATATGTGGAGTGACCTCAGGATTTTTGATTTTTTTCGATTTTTTAGTAGTTAGTCAGGTCGACTGATTTGAATTTCAGATGTTATTTGGCTCGGCATGCAGTCATCTGGTATAATAAAACAGTAGCTGTCTATTTATCCGACATTTCGGCTCATGTATTCAGGGCAAAATACATGAGCCGAAACGTCGGATAAATAGACAGCTACTGTTTTACATTTCTTACAAAAGAAATGTATAGGATTCGCTCAAACTTTGACAACTTTTTCCGAGGCCCGGAGGGCCGAGTCTCATATACCAATCGACTCAGCTCGACAAATTGAGACAATGTCTGTATGTGTGTGTGTATGTATGTATGTACAAAATGTCATGTAATTATCTCAGCAATGGCTGAACCGATCTTAATGAAATTAGTTTCAAATGAAAGGCCTAACGTTGCCATTTGACACTATTATTTTTGAATTTCGATATGTTGTTTACTTTCTGAGATATGGGCGATTTTGTCAAAACACAGCAGGTTTTTCGCAAATACAACAAGTTGCAGTTTGTTGAACAATACAATATTGTCCCACAAACTGCACAAAAATAGAAAACTTGTAAAAATACCTTTCTAACAAGCTATAGATTGTCTAAATCCATGCACGAGCGACGGAGATATTAGACATTTTGTATTTTTAGTTCTCGCTTACCAATTTCCACCAATTAAAAATGAGATTGTTTCATACAGTGACCTCAGGGGACCTCAGAGTATTGCTTTACTGGCGTTTTAGGGGCAAAACTAAACCGATTTTTGAATATCGGGGTATGAAAACACATCTACGTGATTCAAGGAATTCGATGTTGAGAACATTTTGTGAATTACCTTTAAAATAAAAGAACTATTTCTCAAAAATCAATATATAAGTTCACTTCAAAGACAAAATAATGCGTTGATAAAGAAACAGTGAGTTCTAGTATTTATTCCTTGAATTAGGTATTGCGTTCAATCATGAGGTAAATGTTGGATGGTATATCAATACACAGATCAACAAGTAATTCACCTAGTAGTGAGATAAAAAATTTCTAATATAATTATACTTGTGGCGTCACCGAAAGCAACTGTATGTTTGAAGCCCAAAAATCTAGCGAAAATTTAGCTCTTTTGCAAGATTTAGGTTATACTGGTTATGGAGCAAAACTTACTACTTACATTATTTATGATAAGAATATATGAATCAATATATCATATTAATATACTATAAAAATAATGTCACTGCATTAACCATCATTTGCCGTTTCTCACACGCCCCCCCCCCCCATCTCTCTCTCTCACTCTCTCTCTCTCTCTCTCTCTCTTTCTCTTTCTGTCTCTCTTCTATCGCATCTATCTAGCTATTTCTGTATGCATTTCTAAGTTGTGTGATAAGATCTTCTGCCAATCTGAAATATTTATTAATTGTAATTGCGAAGGTTTGAGAAAACAAAACTATTTTTTGTCTGCTGCTACATCAACTCAACTTTAATTCAATTTTATTCAAAGCCTGTATCTACACTATAATTAAGGAAATTCATGGCTATATCAGAAAAATACATGAGAGGAAGAGGTTCTAGAGACGACAATGTGAACCTCCCACCCGAGACGGCGAGGAAATCGAGATGGTCGACGAATTCATGTATTTGGGCTCACTGGTAACCGAAGACAATGATAACAGCAGAGAAATTCAGAGACGGATCATAGCGGGAAATCGTGCCTACTTTGGACTCCAGAGGACGCTCCGGTCGAACAAAATTCGCCGCCGCACGAAGTTGATTATCTTCAAGACGCTGATTAGATCGGTGGTCCTCTACGGCCACGAGACCTGGACTATGCTCGTGGAGGACCAACGCGCCCTTGGAGTTTTCGAACGAAAAGTGTTGCGTACCATCTATGGTGGCGTGCAGATGGAAGACGGAACGTTGCGCAGGCGAATGAACCATGAGTTGTATCAGCTGCACATTCGTTGTATTGGTACGAACTTTCATGAAAAATAACGGATCAAAGACCAAAAATATCCACAAATTAGATCCAGGAAAAGAAGTCCCCAAAGTACCCACTCTCAATGGGGGATGCAACTACAATGTGTCTTCTAACTTATCGTCGTCCATATTTGGATATACTGAGTAGTTTGAACCATTTCTTTTTCACAATATTGGTCTGTATAGGACTTATTTATCCATATTTCCTACACGAGAATTCCGAACGAAACAATACAAACACAGCTTTTATGCAATCGACATAGCCTAGACATTTCACACTATTTACTTCAATGCAAATAAAAACATTGAAATATCTACCTGTCTCATTCACGAATCGCATTCTCCCTCTGTCGTTCTCTGTTCAAGGGGCTTGAAAGCACATGTGACCTTGTCTCACTTTACTATATTCAATTGCGCGTTAAAATACTGGACCAGTAAATTCTGTTCTGCATATAAATCTTTTTTCGGGAATATGTGACCAAAAAGTAAACTTTGAATTCGTCAAGTAAAGAAGCATGAAAACAAAAAGAATAAAACCAAAAAAAGATGGAAGCCCTAGAAAGTCCATTGCATATTTATTAGCCTTTTCTCAGAAGATGGGATTTTCAAAAACATTTCAATGGTTTTCATATTCGTATAATCCGGTTTATTCATTATCTTTATTCAAAAATGTGTTTGGCTTCAAATATATGACCATTTCATTTTAATTAATAATTTCATTCCGCATCTTTTTATTCGTTTTGTTCATCTGCGTTCATTTAACTTATTTTATTCGTTTCATTCTTTGGATTCACTCTGATCAGTTTATTCTTTTTGTGCATTTTACTCATATCATTCATTGTTTTCATTGTATGCATTTTATTATTTTATTCCAGTTTATTCATTTTGTTCAGTTTCTTCATTTTAATAATCTGACTACTTTTTCAGTTTTAATCATTTCATCCAAATAATTTATTTGATTCAATTTATTTCTTTATATTAATTTATGACCTTTTACTGTTGTTCAATTTTTCATTTCAATCAATGCATTTAATTCTGCTCATTTTCTTCTTTTTATTCATTTTATCACTCCAGCTCATTTTATTTATTTGATTCGTTTGTTTTATTAATGCATTTCATTTATTATTTACTTTATTCATTTTGTTGATCCATTCTTTTTATTCATTTGATCCATTTGATTAATTTGATTCATTGTATTCACTGGATGAATTAAATCAATTTGATTCATTTGATTCGTGTGATTCGTGTGATTCATGTAATTCATTTGATTCATATGATTCATTTGATTTATTTGATGCATTTCATTTGATTCATTTGATTCATTTGATTCATTTGAATCATTTGAATCACTTGAATCATTTGATTCATTTGATTCATTTGATTTATTTGATTTATTTGATTTATTTGATTTATTTGATTTATTTGATTGATTTAATTCATTTGGTTCATTTGATTCATTTGATTCATTTGATTCATTTCATTCATTTGATTCATTTGATCCATTTGATTCATTTGATTCATTTGATTCATATGATTCATTTGATTCATTTGATTTATCTGATTCATTTTATTCGTATCTTTAATTTTATGCATTTCATGTTCAGTCATTCGTTTTATTTCATTCAATTTGTTAGTATGAGTCAATTTATTCTGTTAATCTTATAACTATTTCTAAATATAATCTTAATTTTTATGTAATAACCTAATCTAATTTGATTCGTGTATTTGGATCAAAATTATAATGATTTCCATTAATTTTTCTACTTATTTTATGAATTTAAAAACCTATTGTTTCATTTTTTGCTTTACTTTCTTATTTCGGTCGTTTTGTTGATTTCTATAATTTATTCAGTTTATTCGAGATTTTATTCGTGCAAGACTAGAAACTGTTTTCATCCCACCTCTAATTGGGTGCCTACTTCTCGTGAGCTCTGCAAACTAATCCAATAGTGAAATATGTAAGAAATGTCTGATCTCACTGCTAGGTGGATTAAATCGGTTTTATTATACCAGATGACTGCATGCCGAACCAAATAACATTCGATTTTTTATTAACCCAAGCACAAAAAATCCTGGAGGATGGCACTCTGAAGTAAATTCTAGATACAACCAATATACAGAACAGATCGTTATAAAACTGCCAACGAGTCCTGATGTAGCTAGTCAAGGCCATTTATATGTGGAGTGCCTCAGGGGTCAATCAAAATGATTTTTTTCGATTTTAATTGACCCGAGCACAAAAAATCCTGGAGGATGGGACTCTAAAGTTAATTTTAGATTCAACCGATATGCAGAACAGATCCTTATGATTCTGCCAACGAGTCCTTATGTAGCTAGTCAAGGCCGTTTTTATTTGGAGTGACCTCAGGGGTCAATCAAAATGACATTTTTCGATTTTTTATTACCCCAGCTCAAAAAATCCTGGAGGATGGCACTCTGAAGTAAATTCTAGATACAACCAATATACAGAACAGATCGTTATGAACCTGCCAACGAGTCCTGATGTAGCTAGTCAAGGCCATTTATATGTGGAGTGCCTCAGGGGTCAATCAAAATGATTTTTTTCGATTTTTTGTTAACCCAAGCGCAAAAAAGCCTGGAGGATGGGACTCTGAGGTAAATTTTGGATACAACCAATATACAGAACAGATCCTAATGATCCTGCCAACGAGTTCTGATGTAGCTAGTCAAGGCCATTTATATGTGGTGTGACCGCAGGGGTCAATCAAAATGATTTTTTTCGATTTTTATTGACCCGAGCGCAAAAAATCCTGGAGGATGGGACTCTGAAGTAAATTCTAGATACAACCAATATACAGAACAGATGCTTATGATTCTGCCAACGAGTCCTTATAATCTAGGCCATTTATATGTGGAGTGACCTCAGGGGTTAATGATGTTTTTCGATATTTTATTAACCCAAGCACAAAAAATCCTGGAGGATGGCACTCTGAAGTAAATTCTAGTTTCAAAGGATATGCAGAACAGATCCTTATGATCCTGTCAACGAGTCCTGATGTAGCTAGTCAAGGCCATTTATATGTGGAGTGACCTTAGGGATCAATCAAAATGATTTTTTCCCGATTTTAATTGACCCGAGCACAAAAAATCCTGGAGGATAAGACTCTGAAGTAAATTCTAGATTCAACCGATATGCTGAACAGATCCTTATGATTCTCCCAACAAGTCCTGATGTAGCTATTCATGGCCATTTATATGTGGAGTGACCTCAGGGGTCAATCAAAATGATTTTTTACGATTTTTATTCACCCGAGCACAAAAAAATCGTGGAGGATAGGAGTCTGAAGTAAATTCTGGATTCAACCGATATGCAGAACGGATCCTAATGATCCTTCCAACGAGTCCTTAGGTAGCTAGTCAAGGCCATTTATATGTGGAGTGACCTCAGGATTTTTGATTTTTTTCGATTTTTTAGTAGTTAGTCAGGTCGACTGATTTGAATTTCAGATGTTATTTGGTTCGGCATGCAGTCATCTGGTATAATAAAACAGTAGCTGTCTATTTATCCGACGTTTCGGCTCATGTATTTTACCTTGCCGTGAACTGGTCGACAACATTGATCACCAGCTAAAAGAAACGGTGACTAATGCAAATAATATCACCTGCGCGAAAATTGATTTTGCGGTGTCAACATTATCGCGCGCTATGGAGAACAACGCGGTCAATAAGGCCGATGAACTCGTTGTTTTGAAAAATCATATAACGTCATTATTCATCATATCTATGGAATCCGCAAGGACGCGCATTGAGGAGTACGTGGTGGAGCTCACTACTGACATAACACGTGAGCTAAAAAAATGTGCTGCGAAGTTCAGAACTTGAGCGTAATAACCATTGACATGGCGTCTCAATGTAACGAACATACCGGTAACCAGTCGTTTTCTGCCCGTGATGCTCTTAACGAAATAAAATCACAAGCCGGATATTTAGACGAAGTAAGGGCAATTGCCGCGACAATTAGTTCCCTGGAAATCAGTGTTAATAATGCTCGTTTGACACCTGCGGTATCTCCCCCCAGTCTGATGGACGAATTGGCCGTCGATTCAAATAAAACTGTTATCTAAGGTTCGCAGCATAATCAAGTGGCAAAAGATGGATGGCGCACACTTGGTTCGAAAAGAGTGTGGCGCTCCGACTGGTCAGAATAATACGTAAACAGAGTCGTATTAAACAAAAAAAGAAAAAGATAATGCTACAAAGAGTAAAAAATAAGAAAACAGGGTACAAGATACAGCAATATCAACAGTAATGACAATAGCAACTACAACAACAAAGACAGCAAGTGCAATAAGAACAGGAACCGCAATAAGTACAACAATAACCACAACTACAACCAAAATAGAAACAACAACAATAGTAACAAAAACAACAGCTACAAGTCCAATAATACCATCAAAAACTTCAATAGAAACAGGCACAAAATAAACAATAACGACCACAACGGAAACAGAAACAACAACATTAACAGCAGTAACAACAACAGAAACAGCAACAACAACTACAACAGAAATAACAACAACCACAACGAAAACATAAACAGCAGTTACAGCAACAACAACAACAGAAACGGCAACAACAACAGCAACAACAACTACAACAGAAATAACAACAACCACAACAGAAACAGCAACTACAATAGAAACAACAATGGTCTTAACAACAATCACCATAACAATCAACGTCATTATTCATCTTGCTCCTGTGAACGTTCGTGTTTTCGCCAGACCAGGACAAACATGACGCAGCTGGTAACAGTAATATTTTTACGCATAACAACCAACTTCTTCGAGAGCCACTGAAATTTTGGTTTACTGTCAAAATTTTAATAGAATGAGGAGCGCCGTAAAGATGAACGAAATCCTTAAGAATATATTAGCCTCTACATGTTCGATAATTCTAGGTACCGAAACAAGTTGGAATGAGGTTGTGAAGAGGTTTTTGGTAGTGACTGTAATGTTTTTAGAAATGATCGTGATTTACGACTAACCCAAAGAATGTCAGGCGAAGGAGTTCTCATCGCAGTTTCATCTATATTTAATTCCGATCTTAATGTTTCACCAAAATTCAAAGAATTTGAACATGTATGGGTTAAAGCACATATCGCTGATGAAATACTCATTTTTGACTCAGTGTGCTTTCCACTGGATCTAGCTTGCAAATCAACATATGAGATTTTCTTTCAAGCAGCTGAAGAAATAATCTCTAATTTTCCTCCAGAATTTAAAGTTCATATTTATGGCGACTTTAATCAGCGCAACTTAGATTTAATTCCTGACTCTGAAAATGAGAGCATTCTACTTCCTGTCGTTGGTGAAAACGAAACATTACAATATATGTTTGAGAAAATTGCATTGTAGGACTCAATCAAATAAACCATATAAAAAATCAACACAATCGTTATTTAGATCTGCTATTAACAATCATTAATGAAGATTTCTGTGTTGATGAATCTCATTCTCCCTTATGGAAAAATGAAACCTTTCACACAGCAATAGAATTCTCTATTTTTGTGCATAATTCCATTTATTGTGACTTCGAGGACGTCTTCGATTATAGAAAAGCAAATTATGAAAATATTAAATATAAATGAAGCAGTGCTAATTGACAGTCCCATTTAAAGAATCAAGAGAACATTGAATGTGCAGTGGAGATCTTTTATAATATTTTATGGCAAATAATACTGGAGGAAGTTCCACTCACGAAAAAACTTCGAAATCATGCATCCAAAAATCCAGTTTGGTTCAACAAGGAAATTATTAATTTGAAAAATCGGAAGTAAAAAGCTCACAAAATTTACAGGAAACACAATAATCAGGATAATTTGGAAAAATACCTCAACATTCGTGATCAACTAACTTTGGCTATTTCTTTGGCACTAAGACTATCAGCACCGGGCGTGGGTATAAGCAATTTACTAACCGTCATCATAACACGACACCGCACCGGCGGTTGGTAAACAGGTTGGGAAATGGAAACTTATCGTTTCGGTTTACAGCGAGTGTCTATATTTGGTAACTTCTTCCAACCGACGCCAACGTTGCTATTCGCAGAAAGGAGGCAAAACAAAGGAAAATGTAAAAAATAGGATCTCGCGATAAATGTTATGTAGAAGTGTTCTGCGTGAATTTTGATTCGACTCGTGAAAGATTTTTATTTTAAATAAAATTATGGATTGAGCTCAATAAATAAAACTATCGGTTGTGAGACAATAAATTATTTGATTGAATTCAATAACATTTTTTTAATGTTTACAGAAATTAAAACAATTATTGAAATTAAAAGTTTATTGTAACTTTAATGAAAATATACTTTCAAACCTCGATTCACACCATTTATTTTGCCGTTTGATACAATGAACAGTATTTGTTTGTATTCAACTACCCACAGTTTTGATTATGTTGTATGTTTTCTGCGTGGAAGTAAAAATTAGTGCATCTAAGCAGCTTGGATTGAACTGGAAGATGTAGCATTATGTCAAGCATGATGTGTCCCTGGATCCGATTGATGGGATGCTAGCAAGAAGCGGCATTTCATTGGCTTTGAAGCTTGTAAAAGCCCGAAAATTTTTATATGTGGAGGCCAATACGAAAGCTAATGATAGTGTCCAACGAAAATCGAATATCGCTGCAAACAAATGGTGATGATTGTGGGGACTGTGGAAACTGAGATTCGAGAAGAAAGAAAATGCGTGTATTTTTCTCGCGCAAAGTTTTTAATTCAGGACCAGTAGTAAAAAGAAGATCACAACGATAATGGTTCATCACACACTCTGCAGCGCTTAGTTCAAAAACGCTTGATTTAATTGCTAATAGGTACGCATGGCAGGACACATATCACACCTGTTACATCATCACCATCTCATTTCATCCGGTGGTTCATCATATTTTCGAGGGATAATATTGTGTTGTGGTGTACAGTCGTGATTTGCTGATTGGACACTTTTTAACTGGACCGCTTTTTAGTTGGACCTCCGCTAATTGGACCATTGTCCAACTAAAAAGCATGTGAACGTCAAAATTTCGTGCCAAATTTACTTTGACAATCAATCTGACAATATTTAGAGATAAGAACAGATGCATTTACACTGCCAACATCTCCTTTGGAGAGTTTTTGACATTTGTTAGTCGGTCCAACTTGATTCGCTAGTTGGACCGACTGACAATTCGTTAGTTGGACAAGGCTGTGGCTCAACCAGCGAATCATGACTACCGTTTTCTATGGGATTTCCTATCTTCGTGGGACTGACTTGCGAGCATAGGCAGTATAGTGAAATGCATGAACGTGAATGCACTTAGAATTCAATTCACTTAGTCTGTAAATAAGGGGAGGGCGGGAGTAGACGGGGTTGGGTGATTGTACTTAACTTATAAAAATGATATTTTTAATACATTTTAACATTTCTAATATTGTTCTTAGAAACAGTAACACGAAATGTTAATTAACTTTATAAGTTATTGTTGGACAATGAAATTGATTGTTTCAAGACGTTTATTATAAATTTACTAGAAGTATTTCGCGTCGAACAATGTGGAAATGTCCTATAATTCCAGGATAGCCACTTTTGTTAATTCGTTGCAATAGTTTTTGACTTACTCCGACAATTTTATGCAAACTGTGGATACATGGATGTGGATTCAGTGTTTCAAATAAACCACACATTTCACACCAAGGAGCCTGTTTCCAAAGGAGCGGTGGAAACCAATCATTGTTATGCACGTTTCTGGGAGTGAGTAAAAAATCAAAGCAATCCACGTATATTTTGACTCTTTGGTTTTCACTCCTGGTTTTGGCACCTCCTGTCCACTCCGCTTTGTGATTTTTGTTCTGTCGCTGCTTATAGACCGAATTTAATTACAAACTTTGCTAACAGGTCTTCAAGATTTGTATGTTTAATTTCTCAATTATCCCAGCAGAAGGTACAGGGTGCGTCAGCTGAATGTATCCTTTTACAACATTGAACAACTCCGCCATTTTAGCCGTTTTCAGAAGTAAACAAGTTTTTTGGGATATTTTATGCCATTTGTTATAAACCAGGTTTATTATTCAACGTAGATTACATAACCACCCCCATTTGATACACAAAAAGCAGTTCTTTTGCGGGCATTTTGCATGACATTGGACAGCATTTCGGGCTTAATCGCAGCAATTTCAGCTCGTATATTAGCTTTGAATTCGTCAAGGTACTTAGGATTGCTAGAATACACTTTACTTTTCAAGTAACCCCACAGAAAAAAGTCTGGCACCGTATCCGGAGAACGAGGAGGCCATTCCAAATAACCGCGACCTTGATTGCGGTGCCCCGTCTTGTTGAAAATAGAAGTTTTCAGACCTTTTTTCTGCATTTGTGGACAGACAAAGTTCGCTAAAATCCAACGGTAGCGTGCGTCGTCGATGGTCTCTCCCTCTTTGAAAAAATAAGGACCGATGATTGTTTTGGAGCACACTCCGGCCAAAACAGTTACTTTCTGGTCGTGCAGTGTTGTTTGATATATAACGTGTGGGTTCTGTGTCCCCCAAATTCGACAATTTTGTTTATTTACTCCGCCGGTAAGGGTGGAGTTTTCACTATTGAACGATCCTTTTCAATGTAAAGCGCTACGATTTCAGCGCATTCTTTTGGTGTAAATCGACTTATAGTTAAAATAGCACTAAATGACCTTCAGGTCTATCGAAAAGAAGCTTTCGCCATGATCTGTTTTACTTTTGTGCTTGATAAAATGAAAATTGAAAATCTAAATTGAGCTCGGGCTTTTAAACTGTATGCTGCAATTATAATCTAGCAACCTGTTTTCACTCCTTGGCGGTTTTCACTCCTCAGGAGCCATAAAAACCATGAGTGATGAAATCAAGGATTTTAATGATTTGTCTGTTTTTTTCAACGCATGCTGATTGGAGTGATTTTTGAAACACTGGTGGATTTGATGAACAATTTGGTAAGCAGCGAACGTCACGTTCAAAAATTTTCGAACGTTCCACTGTTTAACCTACCTATGATTAAGACCCGTGTCAGGCCATGGCAAACACCTGATGATGCTTTGGCTCGTTCTAAGCACAGACAAACAAATATAACAATTCGAAGACTGATTTGGGAAATACATCGATGATATTCAAAAGAGCACATCTGAACATTACATTACATTATTGTCGCTTCAGCTCATCGCATCGATGCAAATGCATTTGACAGGCGAAGATCTAATAGAATTTCAAATTGTTTGAGTTAAAAGTTGGAGACACAGTAGGGGAGACTGAAGATATTTGATCTCCTTTTTTATTTTTCAGTCCAACTCCGTGGAATGATAAAAAACTATGTATTTTTTGTAGTTTTATATTGTTTCTAGGGATGACTAATAATCATTAAAAAAATTACATGAAAATATTATACTGGACATGAGCTATGAGCATTTCTGGAAAACAACAATAAAATGGAAAATTCTTAGATTAGTGGAGACTCGACCCCTAATTTGGGGACACTTGATTCCTTTATGACGTGTTTAAAAGAGCATGTAGGGTAATAAGCCTATTTTTGCCCTGTTTCTACTATCATCCTACCCATCTGAAGCCTTTGGTTAGAGCAGCGTCTGCCATCTTTGTCCAACGCATTGACTCAAATGGTATTGCGATAATGGGGGTACTCGATTAGAGATTTTGCTGCGCTCAAACAGAAGATTTTCACCATTCTCAATACAATTTTGTTATTATATTGGCTCTTAATAAAATTATTATTTTAATAATGTGGTACCCTTCTTAAAACGGGTACATCACCCCATTCAATTTTATAAATGGATTGTAGTATTGATTAAATTGTTATGATTCGATATTGTTATTTTTGTTACTACATATTACGCATCTCTCACCTGATTTTTTTACGAATTCCCCAAATCTCCGTGCAATTATTTGAAAACTGTCTTTATTATGGTTGAGGAACGTCAAATATGGGATGAATGGTTGCTACGTATACTGTAGTAAACAATTACAGTTATGTTTCTTTACGATGAAGCGTTCATTTTTGACATTTTTTTATGACAACAATGACTTCAATTGTTCTGGTGTGAATTTGGTTATTATAAGTGGTGTGTATGAAGTATGGCGAAGGGGATCAAACCTCCACGAATTTGAAGGGATCAAGTGAACCCATAGCATCTATTTCAGCAAACTTTAGTAAAAATATAGTTGAACAACAGAATCAGCTCAATCATAACGTATTTATATAATTGACATTCTCCTGTAATTCTGTATGCAAAAGTAGCGTATGTAGTGGGTGATTTTATCAATTTTATTAAAGTTTGAAAATTTAGAAAATAAATCTTCTTCAGTTCTTCTGAGATTTTTTTAAATCGGTAAAAATTCGGTTACACAAAAGTACGATTTCTTTTTTCTGTGTTAATGAAATTCTTGTTTAGATAAAACTACGCAACTTTATAGTATATTCGATTGATGTATTCTGATCCGCCTTTGAGTTACAATGATGGGATCAAGTCTCCTCAGTCTCCCCTACGCTACTTCGAATTATGAAAACATTCTTATCGCTGACGCTAGGAATTTGGCACTACCCCGTAGGACCGTTGTTTGAAAGCAAGATTCCGTGTTATGTCATTTGCCATACTGATAAATTGGAATCAAATTTATAATTTTTGAGCAATAACTCATTATTTGATTCCATCTTTGGAATTACCGTATCGACGACAAAATGTTGAATTCAGTTAATATATATCTGTATTAACTTGCCACAAATTCGTGTGTACCAATTTGCTCCAGGGTACGCACTTAATGTTTATTTCTTGAAGTAGATGTAGTTGTAGTTAGTATTTCAGCTCCAGCGATACAACCGATTGTAATTAGAATTAGTTGTGTTATTGGCGCCGGAATACTACACAGTTAAGCTTTTTCGGGAAATCAGCCGGAATACGAATTACGAATACGAATTAGAACCAACCAGAATTTCTGATTGAACTTTACTTTACCCATAGGTGCACGCAAAGTTCATATATCGATTACTGGAAGCCTATTGGCCGATAGTAGCGCCGGCTAGCGGTCATTTATTAATAGCAAAAGTAAAATTACTTTTGGTATGGGTCAAAATCCACATTGAGGGGGAAATCCGGAGAAACTATTGTTGGTTCAGCGCAATTCACAGCAGTCACGAAAGAGTTGACGATACTCCTTTTGTTCATGAGCACTAGATGTGTTTGGTGCATATTGGTTTGGAACTTCCTCTCAACGTGAATTTTGATAATTGTCTTTTCAGCACAAATCTCCGATCAACATGGAGAACGTGCTATTTGAACCAGTCGCTACTGATTCCTGATTCTAGTTCTAGGTTAGTTAGATATGATTACTATAACAACGTGCTCCGTGTATCAACCTAGGAAAACAACGCATTTTACGCAAGTTAATATTATTATTGAAGCCACACATAAAATACTATCACTTAATTATTTTTGTTTTACTGTATACTGTTCTGCCCAAGTTGTACAGTAATGTTTTCATTTCGAATGGTTACAGTCCAGCGTACCAAGTATTCATGAATAAGCCCACTATTCTGCGATTCAAAATTGCCTTTGAATATACTTAAAACCCAGATATGTTTACCCGGCTATGCTGTCTACAATATGACCACAGCTGATGGACATTTGGGCTACAAAATTTATGTAAAAATCAGTGTAAACGTCTATTACCTGGGGTATGGCAGTATTCTCACATACATTAACGCGCAATTTTTCTCCTATCCGAATATATTTGACTGCAGCGTCTGAAGGACGTACGTCAGATGGCTTCCGTATAATTTGATAAAACTCAACTTTCTCTGGCTTTTCAATATAGTATTAGCTCCTCTTCAAAGGCTTCGAAATACATAAAAACGAAAGCGTATTCGAAACTGATCGTTCGTATAAACTGTTTCCGCAAAACAATCGTTGAATGGTCGTAAAGGTTCCTTCTCCGCAAGTTTGTTTGTAATATCTAGCATGAGATCCTTTTCATTACACTCCTGATTCAGAGCGGCCGTAGTATGTGCTTCAGACAATAACTTCAGGGTAAACATTAGTTATTAGAATTCGTTGTCCGTTCCGAACCCATAACATTTCTTAGAATTTTTATTACATAGAGAATTTTAGCACATTTGAACAAAAAAATGTCTTATTCAATTCAATAATACAATGTCTATTGCTTCAAACGGCAAAATTAATGGTATGAGCATTTTTTTCATTGAAACAATAATTAACTTTAAATCTCAATAAACATTTCCAGTTTGAATAATTTTACAATCATTGCAATAAAATATTTTTAGAAAATAGAACGATGTTTGTTACTGAAATTGTTTTATTGAATTCAATAAATAAATGTATTTTCTTTCTAGCAATATTTTTTTCACTGAATAAAGTCCATATCATTAAAAAACGATTATTCTATTGCATGATTGCAAAAAAATGTATCGTAACTATAATAACAACTACCGGTGTAAAAACAGATTATTATTTTGGAAACCTATTTACCAACGACCGGTGCGAAAACGGGTGTCTAAATAAAATATTATCGTTTAGCGTAATCAAAATACACACGCATTTGCTTACGCACCGGTGCTGATAGTATGTATGATGCTGTATATAATGCAAAAACTGAAAATGAGATCAGGTCATGCCCAAAAAACTTTTTTGATTACATCAAAACTAAGTTGAATTCATGCAACTTCCCATCAAAAATGTCTTTGGATGGGAAAGAGGACGAAACTTCAGAAGATATTTGTATCTCTTCGCAACATTTTTTCAAGAAACTTATTCTAACTATTCAGACAATGATCGTGGCTTTGAATATTTTTCTTATTTTCCTGATTATTCAAGGGATGTTGGTGTCAGTCACATTAATGTTCAAGATATCTTGTCTGGTCTCAATGATCTAGGGCTCAGGACCTGATGGAATTCCACCTGCTTTCATAAAGAATTTAGCAACTGAGTTCACGTCACCTTTATTCTGGCTGTTAAATAAGTCACTAGAATCTGATAGTTTCCCAAAAAAACTGGAAAAAATCTTTTTTAATACCTATTTATAAATCGGGTAAAAAAATCTGATATTCGCAATTATCGTGGAATTGCCATTCTAACTTGCTTTCCCAAACTTTTCGAATCCATCATAAATAAAAACATTTTCAACCAAGTCGGCAAATTCACAACATGGGTTTTTAAAGGCCGTAAAACTAGTACAAACCTTTTAGAATTTGTCGATTACTCATTAAATGCTATGGATAAAGAAAATCATATAGAAGCTCTTTACACTGACTTCAGCGAAGCTTTCGATAAACTGGACATTCCCATGTTAATTTTCAAACTTGAAAAATTGGGGATCGAGATGAAACTCCTCAATTGGATTAAGTCGTATTTTTTTTATTCATTTCGTTTATTTGATAGACACAAATGCGTTAGCTTGGCGGTGCCAAATGCTTTTGTTTTTACATTTTGGATATCTTAAAACTAGGAGGTTACAATGTTGAAATATTTTTTTACAAAGGAAAAGAAAGTTTACAGCTATCTTAAGACTAGAAATAAGATTCAATATACAAGAGAGGGCCAAAAGATTTTTTTATGAAAAAATTTAAAACAAGGGATTCACTTTGATATACAAGAGAGGAAGTAATAGTATTTTACGAAATATTTTACGGTTTTTTTTTTTTTTATTCAAATCGTTTATTTGATAAGGCACGTTGCGTTAGCTTAAAGGTGCCAATTTTGTTTTGTTTTACATTTTAAATTGCTTAAAACTAGGGGATTACATATTGATTTTTTTAAAATGAAACTAATGCGATTTTATAGCTATCTTATATATCTACACAAGGGGATAATATTGTTTTCGTAAGATTAGGGGGGTCATTTAGTTTTTGTGGCAATATGGTTTGACATTTTTATCAGTGAGATTATTGGAGCAAATAATGTTTAATTAAGGGGGACAATTTTTTACGACTAACTTAAAACTAGGCATAACTAGAGGGCATGATTGAATTTTGTAAAGATTCGTAATTATAGTTATTTTTGTGGGTAGTAGAGTTGGGCAATTTCAACGAGATTATATGATATAATAGTTAAAACTAGAAGAGACAAGAAGAGCTAAATGCTTCGTGATGATATTGGGGGGGGGGGGGGGGGTAGGGGTGTTACTTCTGGGTATACGAGTCAGGGGAGGGAGGGTAGACAAAGATGGCAGGGAGAGAAAATTATTTCAGTTTCAGGCATCGTGAGATCAACGGATGGATTACAAACTCGGGTGGCCTTCATCAGGGGAATCATGTACTGGGACGCCGGGTGGTCCTCCTCAAGATGGCAGGGGTTTTTCCAGACGATTTCGTAGTACGGCTCAGATGTGGATCGGCTACATTTCGAGTTAAGCGTGTTATGTTCGTGCCGTAGGTCCCGTGTTTGTTGGCTCATTCGATACAGATGGTTTGATACAGGTGGAAGAGCGTTCTGAGAATGATAAGGAGATAACAAGGGGCAGTTAGACTTGTATATTGATGGTTTTCACAAAGGTGTATATAAGGGACATATAGAGAACATCGCGGCTTGCCAGCACATCTCGAACCGGGATGTTGGTTGGTCTTCCTCGGGCCCGCAGGGTATCCATTAGCCGAGACCTGGCGGAACTGTACTCGGTGCACGCCCAGACAATGTGCTCGATGTCGTGATAGCCGTCGCCACAAGCGCAGATACCACTATCCACGAGCCCAACACGCCGGAGATGTGCATCCAGCGTGTAATGGTTTGCCATGAGTCGGGACATCACACGAATGAAGTCACGACCCACATCCATCCCCTTGAACCAAGGTTTCGTCGATACCTTAGGGATTATCGAATGTAGCCACCTTCCCAGCTCTCCACTGCTCCACGAAGTTTGCCAACTTTCGAGGGTTCTCTGATGAGTAATACTGAAAAATTCGCTGAAGCAAATTGGTCTTTCGTAAACGTCTCCTTCTAAGGCACCCACCTTAGCTAAGGAGTCTGCCTTCTCATTGCCCGGAATGGAGCAATGAGAAGGGACCCATACCAAGGTAATCTGGAAAGAGTTGTCAGATAAAGCACTCAGTAGCTCCCGTATTTTCCCCAAAAAATACGAGGAGTGCTTGCCTTGTTTCATCGAGCGAATAGCGTCAATGGAACTGAGGCTATCCGAAACGATGAAGTAATGGTATGCGGGTAATGTTTCAATGACTCCAAGGGTATACTGAATGGCAGCTAGTTCTGCGGCGTAAACTGAAGCAGGGTCACTGAGTTTGTAGGAGGCGGTGAACTTTTGATTGAAAATACCGAAGCCAGTGGATCCTTCGAGGTTTGATCCGTCAGTATAAAACATCTTAGAACAGTCGACTTCTCGGAATTTATTATAAAAAATGTTTGGAACCACTTGTGGGCGCATGTGGTCCGGAATTCCACTAATCTCGTCTTTCATGGATGTGTCGAAGAAAACAGTAGATTCAGAAGTATTTATGAAATGCACACGGTTGGGATTGTAAGAAGAAGGGTTAATATTCTGCGCCATGTAGTCAAAGTACAGGGACATGAAACGGGTCTGAGAATTGAGCTCAACAAGCCTTTCGAAATTTTCAATCACGACCGGGTTCAAGATATCGCATCGAATGAGCAATCGATATGAGAGTTCCCAAAATCGATTTTTCAACGGGAGAACGCCCGACAGCACTTCGAGACTCATCGTATGGGTCGACTGCATGCACCCTAAGGCGATACGCAAACAACGATACTGAATTCTTTCGAGTTTGATGAAATGTATGTTCGCGGCGGAGCGAAAGCAGAAGCATCCGTATTCCATTACCGACAGTATCGTTGTTTGATACAACCTAATTAGGTCTCCTGGGTGGGCACCCCACCATGTTCCGGTTATTGTACGAAGAAAGTTGATCCTTTGTTGGCATTTCTGTTTCAGATACCGAATATGGCATCCCCAAGTACCTTTCGAGTCGAACCAGACCCCTAGATATTTTACTGTGAAGACCTGAGCGATAGTTTGACCCATTAATAGAAGCTGTAGTTGTGCTGGTTCACGCTTCCTTGAAAATACAACTAGCTCAGTTTTCTCCGTGGAGAATTCGATACCCAGCTTAATAGCCCAAGCAGACAAATTGTCCAGGGTATTCTGTAATGGTCCTTGTAGATCGACAGCTTTGGGTCCCGTAACAGACACCACGCCATCGTCTGCAAGTTGCCTTAACGTGCAGGAATTGTCAAGGCATTCATCAATGTCGTTGACATAAAAATTGTATAAAAGGGGGCTTAGACATGAGCCCTGGGGAAGGCCCATGTAGCTAAATCGTGATGTCGATAAGTCACCATGCGAAAAATGCATGTGCTTTTCCGACAACAAGTTTAGTAAAAAGTTGTTTAAAGTCGCTGAAAGACCATGCTGGTACAGCTTCTCTGAAAGAATGTTGATCGAAACTGAATCAAAAGCCCCCTTAATATCTAGGAACACTGATGCCATCTGCTCTTTGCTAGCATAGGCCATTTGAATTTCAGTTGAGAGCAACGCAAGACAATCGTTCGTCCCTTTGCCTTTGCGAAAGCCAAATTGTGTATCTGACAGTAAGCCATTTGCTTCGACCCAATTGTCGAGGCGGGATAGGATCATTTTCTCGAACAACTTCCGGATACAGGATAGCATTGCGATCGGACGGTACGAATTGTGGTCGGAGGCTGGTTTTCCTGGTTTTTGGATGGCGATGACCTTCACTTGTCTCCAATCGAGTGGGACAATGTTAGCCTCGAGAAACTTATTAAATAAGTTCAACAAGCGTCTCTTGGCAGAGTCAGGCAGATTCTTCAACAAGTTGAATTTGATTCTGTCTGGCCCCGGAGCTTTATTGTTACACGACAAGAGAGCAAGTGAGAACTCCACCATCGAAAAAGGTGTTTCGTTCGCGCTATCGTGAGGAGACGCGGCGCGGTAAATCTTCTGTGCCGGGGCGGAATCCGGACAAACCTTCTTGGCGAAATCGAATATCCAACGGTTTGAATATTCCACGCTCTCATTAGTACTGTTTCGATTTCGCATACGTCGGGCTGTTCCCCAAAGAGTGCTCATCGATGTTTCTCTCGTTAATCCGTCGACGAACCGGCGCCAATAATCGCGTTTTTTGGCTTTCATCAAACTCTTTATTCGCTTGTCTAACGTCGCGTACTGTCGAAAACTGGCGGGTAACCCGTCGTTCCGGAAGGTCTTAAACGCGGCGGCCTTCTCTGCGTACACGTCTGAGCACTCTTTATCCCACCAGGGATTGGGAGAACGTTTTTGTATGTTCGCGCCGGGTACTGGCCTAGTCTGAGCTTGATTCGCGCTGTCGAGAATCAAGCCAGCCAAAAAGCTGTACTCTTCCTCCGGAGGAAGTTCTTGGGTAGATTCGATGTGTCGGATATCGCGGCAGCATAGCTCTTCCAATCGATATTTCGTGTGAGGTCATACGAAATATTGATTGATTTCAATGGCCTTGAACCGTTATTGATTGAGACTACAATCGGCAGATGGTCGCTGCCGTGGGGATCAGGAATTACCTTCCACGTGCAATTTAACCGCAGCGATGTTGAGCAAAGGGACAAGTCTAAGGCGCTCGGGCGCGCTGGAGGAGCAGGAATCCGTGTCATTTCACCCGTATTTAAAATTGTCAAATTGAAGTTATCGCAAAGATCCTGAATTAAGGAAGACCGGTTATCATCATAGAGGCAACCCCATGCTGTACCGTGAGAGTTAAAGTCTCCTAAAACTAGTCGCGGTGCTGGCAGGGATTCTAAGATGTCTTGTAGCCGTCGGTGCCCAACCGCGGTGTTGGGGGGAATATATATGGAAGCTATGCAAAGGCTTTTGCCTTTGGTTGTTACTTGACAAGCGACAACTTCAATACCTGTTATCGAGGGAAGGTTAATTCTGTAGAAGGAATAGCACTTTTTGATCCCCAAAAGCACTCCTCCATAGGGGGTGTCTCGATCCAGGCGAATAATATTAAAGTCGTGGAAGTTGAGTTCTATGTCGGAAGTTAACCAAGTTTCACATAATGCAAATGCATCGCAACTCAAATTATTTATTAAAATTTTGAAGGAATCGATTTTCGGGATGATACTTCTGCAATTCCACTGTAGAACAGTGATCAAATCCGTGACCTCGTTCGATGAGTTAGCCATCGAAGGATACAATCGCTGAGAGGAGGGGCCATTTAGCAGTCAACTGCTTCAAAAATGTTCTCACTGTAGGGAGAAAAGCTAACATAAGACTTTTAATAGGATCAGTAATATTGAAAGTTTTTATTATCCAGTCCACTATGTCCGAGAGTTTTATAATTCCAGTGCTGTGATTACTCTCGAACTGAAACAAAGGAACACTTGGGATTTTTGATGTTCCTGGAAGTGCTGGGAACTCCTTCTCTGAGCTTAATCCTCCGAGACCAGGAGCTAATTGCTTCGGTTTGGTTGCAACACTTCCAATAGATGTGACTTTCGGAGCCCCCTCAAGGGACACCTTCTGGCCTTTACAAGGAACTTTACGAGAGGAAGTGTTCCTCCTCTTCCTATAAATTCTAGGCACCCTAGTAGATGTTCCCTCTTGTGGGTTACCAGCCTCGCCCTCGTCAGGAGGCAAGTGAGTATAGATGTTTGCTGAGGATGGTGGCGTAGCATTCTTTAACATTTCTGCGAAAGAATGTTTGGATCGTCCCGCAAGGGAACGTTTCAGTTTATCCCCGCGTAGTTTGTACGCGGGACATGCCGAGATATCATGCAGACTCTCCGCACAGTAAGGACACTTTTCGGCTTGCCTACTGCACGAATCATCTAGATGATTCTCCCCGCATTTTCCACAGCGGGCCTTGTTGCTACAATGGGTGGCTGTGTGACCCAGTTGTTTACACTTTGTGCAATTCATGACCCGCGGCACAAACAGACGCACAGGCAGACGAACCTTGTGCAAGAGGACGAAATTTGGCAAAGCGGTACCAGCGAAGGTCACCCGATAAGAGTTTGATTGGGGGTACGTTTTTGAACCATCCCCCGCAACTACTACTGAGTGCAAACGTTTGCACTCAAGTATTTTAACTGGCTGAAGTAAGCGGTCTCTGAATCAGCCAACCCCGTACTTCAGCAGATCCTCGCACGTCAAACTCTCATCGGTTACGACGCCTTCGGATTGTACTCTTACAGCCGGAATATACACGTTATAATCCCGCGTAAAGTGCTCACAGCAAGCAATATCGTTTGCCTGCTTTGAGTTGGCTAGCAACACCCTTATCTTGTCCGAGCGGACCTTTGAAATTTCGGTCACAGCCGAGAACCGTTCCGTCAGGTCTCTAGAAATCTGAAGAAGATTCAGTGATTTAGTCTTGGGCCGAAAGAAGACCACAAATGGACCAGTTGAGAGTTCTGGATAGCATTTGGGCCGGGGGGGAGCCTTAGAAGTTGAACCCGATTCAACTTCCATTTGACCATCCGGAGAGGGAACCATAGAAAACGTCAACGCACGGGGTCAGCGCCCGCGCAGACGGAAGAAAGCAATAAATGTGTTACAAAAGACAAAAACCACTTAGCTTTAAACTGGTGTCCAACGACGAACCGATCCAGCTTATACAGCTGGCTATTGTTTAATCCTCACACGCGAACAAAAGACTGAGGACCGAACCGAACTGGCAAAATAACCTTGAATGCGGATTAAAACTATTCTTTATCGCCTCACACAGCACTACGGACTAGAAAAAAAACAACCTCTGTCTCGATGGAGAGCTCGAAAACGAATGATTTTACGGTTATCTTAAAACTAACAATATAGTTTAGTACACAAAAGGGGGAACAAATATTTATGAGAAATTTCACAGAAATCTTAAAACTAGGGATTCAATTCTATTTACAAAATGGAGGACAAGAGTTTCAATAAAGAGTAAAAATTATAGCTATCTTAAAACTAGGAATACAGAATACTAATTTGAATGTTTTAACTAAAATTTATGCTCGGTCAAGATATTCAGAGGGTGGCTTATTTCCGCATCAGTGTAGCAGCAGTTGTATCAAGGACAGGGGAGAGACAGGGAAAGAAAAGCAAAACCTGCAACTTTCGCTCGAGCGGGGGGGGAGGGGGATCAGCAAAATAAATTTGCGCCTCAGTCTAGTAAGTCGTCGAGTACCGGATTGGCGGATGGTATTCTTCGGACCCGCGGGGAATCCTTCAAAAGTCATCGGACCTCGAGTCGCTCTCGCTTCAGTTTCCTTCTATGCAGGCGTAGTGGTAAGGGCGACGGCGGTTACATAGTGACACTCTGGAGCTGATCGGTTCCATAAGGCAGGAAGAAACTCTAAAAACGAGAAATAAAAGAGAGGGGCTAAATTGGGATATTTATCGTTTTTATGAAGGTATAAATAAGCGACATATAGGGGAAATCACGAGTTGCCAGCATATCTCGGACTGGTACATTGGGTGGTCTACCTCGGGCCCGAAGGGATTTCTTTAACTGAGACCTAGCGTCACAATACCCGTCGCATACCCAGACAACGTGTTCGATGTCGTGATAGCCCTCGTCACAAGCGCACAGACTACTCTCCGCAAGCCCAATACGCCGCAAATGCGCATCCATGGTGTAGTGATTGGACATACGTCGGGACATTACACGAATAAAATCCCGACCCACATCCATCCCCCCGAACCAAGGCTTCATTGATACCTTTGGGATAATCGAATGTAGCCATCGTCCAAGTTTCCCATTGCTCCACGAGGTTTGCCAACTGTTGAGCGTCCTCTGACGACAATTACTAAAATATTCGTTGAAGCAGATTGGTCTTTCGTATATGTCACCATTTAATGCGCCCACCTTTGCTAATGAGTCGGCCTTTTCATTGCCGGGAATGGAACAATGAGAGGGTACCCAAACAAAGGTAATCTGATAAGACTTTTCAGATAACGTACACAAGGACTCTTGTATCTTCCCCAGAAAATACGGGAATTGCTTTTTAGGCTTCACCGCACGAAGAGCCTCGATAGAGCTGAGGCTGTCCGAAACGATGAAGTAGTGATCTGTGGCCAGAGTGTCGATGATCCCAAAGGTGTACTGCATTGCAGCTAACTCTGCGACGTAAACTGAAGCGGGATCATTGAGCTTGAATGAAGCGGTGATAGTATTGTTGAAGATACCGAAGCCAGTGGACCCATCGAGATTTGATCCGTCAGTGTAAAACATTTTGTCGCAGTCGACTTCTCGGAATTTATTATAAAATATATTGGGGATCACCTGCGGGCGTATAGGGTCCGGGATTCCACGAATCTCTTCCTTCATGGATGTGTCGAAGAATACAGTAGAATCAGAAGTATCTAGGAAACGGACACGGTTGGGATTGTACGAAGAAGGATTGATGCTCTGTGCCATGTAGTCGAAGTACAAGGACATAAAACGGGTTTGAGAATTAAGCTCGACGAGCCTCTCGAAGTTTTCAATCACCAACGGGTTCAGAATGTCGCATCGGATGAGCAATCGATATGAGAGTTCCCAAAATCGATTTTTTAGCGGAAGAACGCCCGCCAGCACTTCGAGACTCATCGTATGGGTCGAGTGCATGCAACCCAAGGCAATGCGCAAGCAACGATACTGGATTCTCTCCAGTTTGATGAAGTGTATGTTCGCAGCGGAGCGGAAACAGAAACACCCGTACTCCATCACCGACAATATCGTTGTTTGGTACAACCTGATCAGGTCTCCTGGGTGAGCACCCCACCATGTTCCAGTTATTGTTCGGAGAAAATTGATCCTTTGTTGGCATTTCTGTTTCAGATACCTAATGTGACATCCCCAGGTACCTTTAGAGTCGAACCAGACCCCGAGATATTTAAATGTGAAAACCTGGTTGATCGTTGCACCCATTAATAAAAGCTGGAGTTGCGCCGGCTCACGCTTCCTAGAAAAAACAACCAACTCAGTTTTCTCCGTGGAGAACTCAATACCCAGCTGAAGAGCCCAAGCAGACAAATTGTCCAAGGTATTTTGTAATGGTCCTTGCAAGTCGGCAGCTTTGGGCCCTGTAACAGAGACCACCCCGTCGTCTGCAAGTTGCCTTAGCGTGCATGAATTGGCAAGACAATCGTCAATGTCATTCACGTAAAAATTGTAGAGCAGGCGACTTAGACATGAGCTCTGGGGAAGACCCATGTAGCTAAATCGCGATGTTGTTAAATCACCATGCGAAAAGTGCATGTGCTTTTCAGACAACAGGTTTAGCAAAAAGTTATTTAAAATTGGCGAAAGACCATGCTGGTGCAGCTTCTCTGACAGAATGTTGATAGAAACTGAGTCAAAAGCCCCCTTAATATCCAAGAAGACTGATGCCATCTGCTCTTTGTTAGCATAGGCCATTTGGATTTCTGTAGAAAGCATACCGAAGCCAGTGGACCCATCGAGAATTGATCCGTCAGTGTAAAACATTTTGTCGCAGTCGACTTCTCGAAATTTATTATAAAATATATTGGGGATCACCTGTCATTAATCATCACTTGAACCAAAAACAATGATCTCAAAATCAGTTTGTTTACATCGTGTTTGCTTTTTTGCTCTGTAGAAAGTTCTATTTTGTCTGTGTTTTACTTACCGTTTTTCGGCGAAAAAGTTTCCAGTCGCTTGACGGACATTCTGTTTTGTTTCCTGTACTGCTCACCAGTGAAATCCTTGTACTAGTGCTTTATTTCGCCGTGTGAAAACTTTGTGAGTCTACGGTGAAATTGTGAGACTGCAACCTGTGTGTAATTCCCCACAAAAAAACTTACGCGTTCACTTCGCCATCTGCACGCGAGTAGTGGAAAGTGTTCCCCACACTTCAACTTTGCGCACAGGGAGACGAAATCTCGGTTGGGTTTTCAAAAGGTCGTAAGCGACAAAAGGCGGGTTGAAATCAGCCATGAGTTATAGTTGCAAGTCATGCGACTCTCCCGTTAATGGGATTGAGAAAATTGCATGTCTCAGCCATTGCGGATCGATTTTCCACTGAACCTGTATTCCCGGTATGCAGCGATCCGCACTAGACCTGTTGTCTAGTTTCAACAACAACCTGTACCGGCTCTGTGACGATTGTGCTCGCTGTTTCAACGAGTGGGTGCAGCAATCCGTTTCCGCTGCTCCCATTGTGGACACAAAAAAATATGTGAGGCTGTAGATAATTTGAAATTCATTTTCCAGCCAATTGCGGCTCTGTAACTCAAAGGGGGCTGTTTGTCAAGCGACATCCGGAGGATCTGCCCACTCCGAAACGATGTCGCGAGAATAATGCTAAAATTCGCGCCACTGCAGCCGCTGTCTGTGGTACTAGAGCCATTCAGCGGGAAATCAGAACAGTTGCGGATGAGCGGGAGCAGTTTTGGGTCTATTTGAGCCGTCTTGACCCGAGCCATACAGTGGAGGAAATCGTTGCCATGACCCAAGAATGCCTTGGAATAAGCGATGCACCCAAAGCAATTTTGTTGGTCAAGAAGGACACCGATCTCACGAAACTCAATTTTGTTTCTTTCCGAGTTGAGCTTCCGAGCGAACTAAAGGACACTGCACTCAAAGCGTATACTTGGCCGACTGGAGTACTCGTTCGGGAATTTAATTTCGACCAGCCAAAGCAGGATAGATTTCGCTAATGGGATACCGAGATGCACCGCAGCTTGTACTATGGAAGCCCTCGATCCCCCCGCCACAGTCCAGCTACTGCAGCCAACGTTCACCAGTCGTCTCAGTCCTGTGTGCGGGAGTGGAGAAAGGGTCTTCCAAACTTCCCCCTGCGGCAAGTACCTATCCTTTCTGAATAATTCAAGCGCTGAAATGTTCCCCGATTCCAGTTCTCCTTTAATTGCACCGTATCAGCACCAGATGCCGTTCTTCCTGCCTGCGAACCGCAGCTGTTTACGAGAGACACCTAGTCCAGCTGCATTGCATACATCCCACGTAATGTCGTCTCTTCGGTCACCGGGACGCACACTTGCCGCCAGCTGTGAGGAAGCTCTTAGTCCCCCCACCACAGTCGAGCCTTTCCTGCCAGCGACCAGCAGCCGTCCCGGTCCTGTGGTGGAGATGGGACGAGGGGTCTTCCGCAAACCTACCTCAGGCAAGTACAATGCATCTGTGAGCTCTTCCTTGCCTCAAAGCTCTTCGATTTCCAGCATTGGTCAACGACGGGCTAAGCTGCTACTATATTACCAAAATGTTGGTGGTATTAATTCAATCGTTGAGCAATACCTTGCAGTCTCCGATAAGAGTTTTGACATCATTGTCTTCGTCGAAACCTGGTTGAACGATGACACGCTTTCCAGTCAGGTGTTCGGTACTGAATACGAGGTGTTTCGCTGTGACAGGAGCCCTAGCAACAGCCGAAAATCCACCGGAGGCGTATGAGTAGCGGTTAAAACCAGCTTGAAGGCAAGAATCATCGAGAACACTTCTTGGGTTTGTCTAGAGCAGGTTTGGACAATTATCGAGCTTGGCGACCGTAAGTTGTACTTGTGTGCTTTGTATGTTCCACCCGACCGCGCTCGTGATACCGAATACGTTGAAGCTCACTGCAGCTCAGTTTTTACTATCCTCGAAGATGCTAACGCTGTTGATGAGATCATGGTACTAGGAGATTTTAATCTTCCTTCTATTTCATGGAAATCTTCCCCTAATGGATTTCTTTATCCGGATTCGGACCATTCCGTTCTCCACCCTTGTGCAGTGAGGCTACTTGACAGCTATAGCTCAGCCACGTTACTACAAATCAATCCTATTGCCAATGAGAATAGCCGCCATCTCGATCTTTGTTTTGTCAGCGATCAGGTTTCCGCCACATCAATAGTGACGGCTCCCTCTCCCCTAGTAAAACCAGTGGCACATCATCCTCCACTGATCGCCACGATTGATAGCTCTGTGGTGCATGACTTCGATATATTACCGCTTTCTGTCTCCTACAATTTCCGTAAAGCTGATCATCGCAGTATCGCAGACCTTCTTTCCACCACCGATTGGGAAAATATTCTGGACCCCGAAGATGTCGAAACCGCAGTTCAAACCTTTTCAAACGTTCTGGTGTATGCTATTGACAGGCACGTTCCAAAGAAAGTTCACCATCGACAAACCGGCCCTCCATGGCAAACGAGTACGACGGCTGAAGTCTAGAAAGAGAGCTGCCCTGCGGAGGTTTACCAAGTATCGCACAATATCACTCAGAGACTATTACGTCAGTCCCAACCATGCATACAAACGAGCCAGCCAACACTGTTTCTATCGATATCAGCAAAATATTCAGCGTAATCTCAAGTGGCATCCTAAACGTTTCTGGAAATATGTGAACGAGCAGCGCAAGGAATCAGGCCTGCCGTCGTCTATGACTTTCAATGGGAATACAGCTACCACATCTCGAGACATATGTGCACTTTTTTCGGAAAAATTCGCGAATGTATTCACAGATGAGGCACTAACTATTGAGCAAATCGAACTCGCCGCTAGCAGAGCTCCACTTGTAGGCCAAGCTTTGGGTGCTATCGATGTCGATGCAACGATGATTACCAGAGCTTCCTCTCGGCTTAAGTCATCTTTCAATCCGGGACCCGACGGGTTCCCCTCCGTTATCCTGAAAAGGCACAACGCTTCTTCATATTTTTCGAGCATCTATTGCTAGAGGAGTTTTCCCGTCTTGCTGGAAATACGCGAACATGTTCCCTGTCCACAAGAAGGGTAATAAGCGAGACGTCAATAACTACCGTGGAATAACTTCATTGAGTGCAGTTTCAAAGTTGTTCGAGCTGGTGATTATGGAACCTCTTCAGGCTCATTGTAAGCAGTACCTAAGTGACGATCAACACGGCTTCACGTCCGGGCGGTCAACAGCGTCTAACCTGCTGTGTTTAACATCCTACATAACCGAGATTATGGAACATCGTGCTCAAACCGACGTTGTTTACACCGACTTATCTGCCGCTTTCGATAAGATAAATCACGATATCGCAATCGCAAAAATGGAGAGATTTGGAATAAATGGTAGTGTTTTGCAGTTGTTTCGATCCTACCTCACAGACCGAGAGATTGCGGTTATCATAGGAGATTGTCAGGCCCCCACCTTCATTTCTACGTCAGGAATACCTCAAGGAAGCCACTTGGGACCGTTGATGTTTCTGCTATACTTCAATGATGTACATCTAGTTCTGAAGACTACACGATTGTCCTTCGCAGATGACCTCAAGATATTCCGCCTAATTCGGTCAATTGAAGATTGCAGATTTCTCCAACAGCAGCTTGATGTCTTTGCTGATTGGTGTAACACGAACCGCATGTACGTGAGCCCGAAGAAATGTTCGGTAATATCGTTTTCGCGGAAAAAAGATTCGATTCATTTTACCGACCGTCTACTAGAAACAGACATTGAACGCGTCAGTCACGTTAAAGATCTGGGAGTGATTCTGGATCCTCAACTTACGTTTAAACAGCACGTCTCCTATGCAGTTGGTAAAGCATCTCGAGCACTGGGATGCATCTTCAGAATAGCCAAAAATTTTACGGATATCTATTGTCTCAAATCGCTCTACTGTTCTTTATTGCGATCAATTCTAGAATATTGCTCTGAAGTTTGGAGTCCAAACTACAATAATGGCGTTGAGAGAATAGAGTCTGTTCAGCGTCGCTTTTTACGTTTCGCGCTTCGTAGATTGCCGTGGAGAGATCCTTCCCGACTACCTCGCTATGAAAAACGGGGTCAGCTAATTCAACTAGAGCCCCTACATGTTCGAAGGAATACTGCAAGAGCCTTGTTCATCGCTGACACTCTGCAAGGTCGTATAGATGCCCCAGCTATTCTGGAACAAATCAACATAAACGTCGCTCCTCGAACACTACGCAACAACATTATGCTCGGATTACCATTCCGACGCACTAACTATAGTATGTATGGAGCCATCACTGGTCTGCAACGAATTTTTAACCAGGCAGCTACGGCATTTGATTTCAACGTTTCTCGACAAAATCTGCGTATACGTTTTTCCAGACTATTTAATCGATTAGCTAACAACACTTGACCTTTTTATTTGTTTTTAATTATTGTATGACTACTGTTTTTGTGTACTTGATTGTTAGTAATTAGACTAGTATTTAAGTCAACATCATTGGGGCTTTGATATGCCTGTTGATGTATTGAACAAATAAATAAACAAAGCAACGTAAGGCAATCGTTCGTCCCTTTGCCTTTGCGGAAGCCAAATTGGGTATCTGACAGTAAGCCATTTGCTTCAACCCAATTGTCGAGGCGAAACAAGATCATTTTCTCGAACAACTTCCGAATACAGGACAGCATTGCAATCGGCCGATACGAGTTGTGGTCGGAGGCTGGTTTTCCTGGTTTTTGGATGGCGATGACCTTCACTTGCCTCCATTCATAAGGGACAATGTTACCCTCAAGAAACTTGTTAAATAAATTCAACAAGCGCCTTTTTGCAGTGTCAGGCAGATTCTTCAGCAAGTTGAATTTGATTCTGTCTAACCCTGGGGCGTTATTGTTGCACGATAAGAGAGCAAGTGAGAACTCCACCATCGAAAACGGTGTTTCGTTCGCGGTATCGTGAGGAGACGCGGCGCGGCACGTTTTCTGTACCGGGACAGAGTCCGGACAGATCTTGGCGAAAGCGAATATCCAACGGTTTGAATATTCCACGTTCTCGTCGGTACTATTACGGTTACGCATACGTCGAGCCGTACCCCAAAGAGTGCTCATCGCTGTTTCTCTCGTTAACCCGTCGACGAACCGGCGCCAATAACTGCGTTTTTTGGCTTTCATTAGACTCTTCATTCGCCTTTCTAACGACGCGTACTGTTGATAGCTAGCGGGTAACCCGTCTTCCCGGAAGGCCTTATATGCAGTGGACTTTTCCGCGTACAGCTCTGAGCACTCTTTATCCCACCACAGGGTGGGAGACCGTCCATGGGTATTCGCGTTGGGTACTGGTTTAGTCTGAGCTTGATTCGCACTGTCGAGAATCAAGCCAGCCAAAAACCTGTACTCTTCCTCCGGAGGAAGTTCTTGAGTGGATTCGATTTTAACGGATATCGCGGTCGCGTAACTCTTCCAATCAATGTTCCGTGTGAGGTCATACGAGACATTGATTGTTTCCGATGGTCTTGAACCGTTAGCAATTGAAATTACGATAGGCAAATGATCGCTACCGTGGGGATCAGGGATCACCTTCCACATGCAATCTAACTGTAGCGATGTCGAGCAAAGCGACAAATCCAACGCGCTTGCGCGTGCTGGTGGTATAGGAATCCGCGTCATTTCTCCCGTGTTTAAGATGGTCATGTTGAAATTATCGCAAAGATCTTTGATTAATGTTGATCTATTATCATCATGAAGACAGCCCCATACCGTACCGTGCGAGTTAAAGTCTCCCAGAACTAGCCACGGTGCCGGTAAGGATTCCGTGATATTACAAAGCGTTCGGTGCCCTACCGAGGCTCTAGGAGGAATGTAGATGGAAGCAATGCAAAGGTCTTTACCTTTGATTAAAACTTGACAAGCGACAATTTCAATGCCTGGTGTCGAAGGGAGGTTAATTCGGTTGAAAGAATAGCACTTTTTGATCCCCAAAAGTACTCCTCCATAGGGGTTTTCTCGATCCAGACGAATTATATTAAAGTCGTGGAAGTTGAGATTTATATCGGAAGTTAACCAAGTGTCACATAATGCGAAAGCATCACATTTTAAACTATTTAGTAAAAATTTAAAGGAATCAATTTTCGGGAGGATACTTCTGCTGTTCCACTGTAGAACAGTGATCGAATAGGTGACCTCGTTCGATGACTTAGCCATCGAAGGATACGATCGCTGCAAGGAGGGGCCATTTAGTAGTCAACTGCTTCAAAAATGTTTGCACTATAGGGAGAAAACGTATCAGAAGGCTTTTAAGAGGATCAGCAACATTGAAAGCTGTGAAAATTAAGTCCACTATGTCAGAAAATTTCATTAGTCCGCTACTGGACTGAGTATCTGTTTGAAAAAAGGGGACACTTGGGGTTTTTGGTGTCCATGGAAGTGGTGGGTACTCCTTGTTAGAATTAATATTTCCAAGTCCTGGAGCACATTGCTTCGGCTTTTGTGCATCACTTCCGTTGGATTTATTGATTGTAGTTGGCGCACTCTGAGTGGACGACACCTTGACACCCTTACGAGGCAATGTAGGGGAGGCTGGATTTCTCCTCTTCCTGGATTCCCCTGGGTTAACCAAAGATGTTCCCTCTCGTGGGTCGTCAGATTCTTGCTCAACGTTAGCCAAACCAGCATAGGGATTTTCGGACAGGACAGATGGCGAAGCATTCTTTAGCATTTCTGCATAAGAACGCCTTGAGCGTTCCTTAAGGGAGCGCTTAATTTTATCCCCACGCTGCTTGTACGCAGGGCATGGTTTAAGAGCATGTGAAGGGCCCCCGCAGCAAATACACTTTTCAGTTTCTTAGTCGCAAGAGTCATCCTCATACTCTCCTTCGCATTTGCCGCATCGTTTCTTATTTCCACAATATGTGGCTGCTTGCAATTGCTGCAGCTCATGACCCGCGGTACAAACAGGCGAACTGGTAGGCGAACTCTGTCAAGGAGGATGTAGTTGGGAAGAGAGGACCCGGCGAATGTCACCCGAAGCGAGCCTGATAGAGAGTAGGTAGTCTTACCTCCCTCGGTGTTTGCGGTATACAATTGTTTGCATTCCAAGATCTTAATCTGTTCAAGTGAGGGGTCCTTAAAGCAGCCAACCCCGTGCTCCAACAGTTCTTCGCATTTCAGGCCCGGTTCGGACACTACCCCATCGATTTCACAGGCAACACAAGGCACGTACGCTTTAAATTCCCGCGTAAAGCGCTCACAGCAAGCAATCGCGTTTGCCTGGCCGAGATCATTCACTAGAACACGTATCTTGTTTGCCCGAACACGTGTTATCTGAGTTACGGGCGGGTAATTAGCAGTCAGATCTCGAGAAAGTTTTAATATATTAACCGGTTTCTCTCCGGTCCGAAAATATACCACCCATGGCCCAGAGGAACCTTCTGGGTACTGCTTTATACGGGGAGCAATGCGAGTATTAGGGGGATCAGGGACTTCCATGATTACATCAGATGATATTTCGCCCTCGGCCATTTAAGCACGAGGGCAGAGCGTTATATAAACGGGAATGTGTCTTATTATTTGATTACAAGGTAGAGTAAAAGTATGGAAAAGGAAAGAAAGCAAACGAGGAAAAAAATAAAGCAAAACTTATCTGCAAACAACGTCGATTGTTCCGCACCAGCGAAAACAATGTACTGGATTTACTGCCGGGCCGGCACCAGCAGAACGGCAGCTAACGAACGAACAAAGGATGACCTTCACTCACTAAAATTTACACACCGAACACCACTGTGAAATATAACGATCCGTTCCGTTCAAAGGTTGGGAGACGTATGATAAGTCGTATTTAACAGATCGCCAGCAAATAGTAAAGTTCTATGATATGAAATCTGATATTGGACCTCTTCTTTTCATTTTTATGTAAACGACATCTCTCTTATTTAAAAAACCGCTTTAATCCACCTATCAGTGAGATGAGATATTTCTTACACATATCACTGTTGTATTGTTCATTAGTTTGTCGAACACACGCAAAATTGGCAAGCAACTAGATGCGAGATAAGCACAGTTTGGAGTCCTGCACGAATAACACTTCAAATAAACTGAATAAATTAAAGAAAAATAATAAAACAAATAAAAATTTAAAATAATTATGAAGCAAAAAAAAATAAAAAAAGTTATTCATAAAATGGATAGAATGAATAATATAAATCAATTAGTTCAAAGGAAAATTAGAGAATATTAAAAAAATGATGCAATTACGAGCGTAAATTAAATTCTTTCAAGCTAACAAACTGTCATCCAATAATAAAGTGAAATGACTAAACCGAATTAATAAAATGAAGAAACTGAATAAAATATATGAACTGCTGAAAATTAACAATTTAATAAAATGATTAAAATAAATGAAATAAATAATAGAAATAAACCAAAAAAACTGAATTAATAAGATAAACAATATGAATAATATAGATAGAATTAATCTTTTCATAGCTAATATTTTTCTAGCACATGGTTCCAAAACCGTTTTTCTTAAAAGTGTTAGAGTAAAGAAACACGAAAAACCTGTTTTAATCAAGATAGATGCTTATCTATCAGTGTGAGATGCTGCTCAATTTTTACATACCGACCGTCCTGCAAAGTTTTCAATTCGGCAGAAAAGATAGCCGAAAGCAGTCTACATTGATACAATTTATCAGTTTTCAACAATATTTGAAGACAACGAAGACATCAAAATATAATTTTACCGCGTAAATTGGAAATAGTAAACTGAGATAAGGGCAACTGTAAATAGTATTCATTTGCATTGAAGTATACAGAAAAGAGTGTCGAGTGTCTAGGTTACGTTGGCAATTATATTATTGTCGTTCTGGAGATATGGGTTTATGAGTCCTACACAAAACAATACACTATGACAAAGGAATGGTTCAAACTACCAGAATAAGTATTTAAATTAATTGATAAACCAGTGGCTATTGAAAGTGTCCCTGCAATGCCTTTGAGACACAAACATTATTGAAATTACAAGTCGTATTTTTTCGAAAATTAATATGCTTTTAGTCACATTGGTCATGAAAAATGTATATTGGGGTTTTTAGTACAACTCAGTATCAGTTGTAGTTACACAGTAATATTTATGACATAAATTCAGTGAGATCAACTATCTATCCAAGGCATAAACTGTGATTGTAATCCTCGCTAATTTAGGTGTAGAATACGGAGCACTCAAACGCAACGTCTATTGAATTGTCCAATACCCATACTAATTCTGGCATTGAAGCTTCAATTGAAGCGTTCTCAGCATAAGGCAAATTTAGACAATTGAAACCACCGCTATAAGTTAAAAGCATCCTTTTACTGGGATGCAAGAATATTTCGATAGTTCTTTGGGTCTTTGGGCGCTATTTCTTCCGAATCTAACTCGTGGATATTTTTCGAATTTGATCCGTTTTTTTCATAAAAGTGCATTTCAATACAATGAATAATTTTCAATAATATCAACCCAAATCAGGTGTTGTGCATATGTTTCATTCAAAATTCAGTAGAGATACAAAAAGTTTAAAAAAGTGCACGTGAGATGTCTCTTTTGAATATATTTGTCTTCAAACAACCGTATTACCCAATTTGAAATACCCAAGGATTTCCGTAATTATGGTATATACAAACGCTCAATATAGAATTGAATTAAATTGGAGTTGATGTAGTTTCCGAATTTTTTTGGTCAAATGACTCTCCTTAGTGCAATGTTTCGAAGGAATAGCCCCTCATCTTCAGAAAAAAGCAGGGTTTGAACATAAATTAGTTGTAGTTTTCTCATAATACATATATTTTGCAAATTTTTCCAGGACCACAAATATTTTTTTTTTCAAGTAGAATGTGATATTTAGTTTATTTCCGCAAGTGGCTTTGTTCTACACTCAAATGGAAAACTATTTATAGGGAAACAGAGGACAAATATAGGTTTGTTTTCTTTAACCTGAACAAATACATAGCAAGATTCAATTAGCTTGAACACTAACAAATATTTCAGATTAGTTGAAGATCTTATGACACATCTTAGAAATGGATTTGGAAATATCAGGATAGATCTGAGTCGTGACAGTTGCCACGAACACGATTGTGTGAGATCGTGGGTGGGAAGGGGCGACAAGTGAGGAGTGGTAAATGATGGTTGGTGCTGTGACCAATGCGTCTGGATAATTTGCTACAGCTACAATAAAAACTCACATTTTCACACGAAAAGCTATTGGCACTCAGACAACTTCTCTGGATGAATACAACGTTTTATTTCTTCGGATAAATAAAACCGCCGGAGGATGAGCGAATGAGTTTATCGCGGTATCCTTTTTGTGCTCGCGGCCTTGCTGTCGCTACTCCAAAACACGAAAAAGCAAGTCTATCGTACTTCTTTGTCGCTTTTCTTTGAAATTTAGTGTATATTTTGACGCTTTTATTGATTTCCACGAAATTAAAATATTATAACCTTCTCCGGTGAGAAGAAAAAAATCAAATAAATTTTATCCGGAAAATTATTCTCACGCTATTTGTGGAGAAGGAGAATTTTGTGACACTTCTTATCTCGGAAAAGTTGGACATCGGATAAGCTTCTTCTCGCGTGAGTGAGAAAGAATTAGAATGCCATGTGACATTATTTTTGTATATAGGGCGAACTTTTGATTCCTTCCATCTTTATTATACACAATGCAACTGATAATTTTTGCGCCATAATTAGCCGTTTACGCCTACATACATACATACATACACGCCTAACACCTACGTACATACATATTACGCCATTTACTCTGATGCTACGAGTGTACTATGAATATGAATTATGTTAGAAATTTATTTTTTCACTACTAGGTGGATTACTTGGTGATCTGTGCATTCATATACCTTCCAACGTCTATCTCACGACTGAACGCAATGCTTAATCCAACGGATAAATACACCAACTCTGGACAAATTTTCACTTTGAACATTTACACATTGTTTTGGCTTTGAAGTGAACTTGCGTATTAATTTTTAGGAAATAGTTAATTAGGGTAAATGTACTATAGCTCGCCCCTCTAAAACATATGCTTGCGGTAAAACTTTAAATTTTAACAATTTTGAATTGCTCTAATTTTATTTTATCATTCTCATCACGTATCATATAATATCCAATAATCCTGAATAAAAGGGATTTAAAACATTAAATTAACGAAAAAATAACAATATCATAAATCAAGATGTGTTTTAATTTTCGTCCCCGTAAATTTAATCTTCGCCCCCCTCTTGCTCTATTCTTTCGCCCCCGTGCGCCCACGCACGATTTCAAGACTTCTATCATGCTACAATATCACAGAATTGGTAATAGAGAAAAGATTAGTCAAATCCTGATTATATTTTACAAAACTATCTATTAAACAAATAATACGTTAACTTACAAGCCCTTGTATTTATAGTCTTGTTATGTTGTGTTGCGAAACTACCGAGAAGCACACCACTGTTCGTTCGCGAGCGTGTACGAATAGCGTGCCTAGCGCTCTGCATCGTTCGCGCCCAGGTGAAGCAAAATCTCGAACGGGAATGCTCACGAGAAACCCAAGCTTCCATCTAGTATGTAGGGCATGTCCAGGAAGCTTTTCTCGCAGTCTCGTGTGCTTTGTTATCTCGCAAGCGAGAAATGCATTGAAGAGCACACGCGAGTGTGGATGCACGAAGAGCATGGACTACTAAGAGTGTTCTCGATATTTCGCGCGAACGAGGAAGGCGATGCACGCATCAATGAACGAGAATAGCAACGTGCAAAAACGAACAAACCATTCGTTAACTAAATAGCATTACTAAGAAATACTCTACATGCTAGAAAAATCAAGACACCCTAAGGCTTCTCACTACATTTTTGTATTTGCACAGGATTAAAAATTTATTTGCTTTCGGTTTTGCAGCAGGTGCAATGGATACATAAATTAATATGTCAAGCATATGTTTTAAAAATTATTTTGGAAGTATCAACTGATATTCTTTGTGTAAACCATGAATGAAACAGATAGATTTTTCGGTAGTTGACTTGAAGCAACAATTTCAATTTCGTTGAAATATTTCGAATGTGCCCTAAATGACTACAGATGCTCACTTAAATTAAAGGGATATATGTGTAGATCCAAAAATCGAAAAAATAATTTTTCTTTTATCTTTCTTATCGTTATATGCAAAACTACTCCATGTGCTATGGAATTCCCAATGCACATGAGACAATTATACGTAGAGCGGCAGTATATATATATGTTCTTAACCGTTGTGTGTCCGACGCGGTACCCGGGTACCTTTTTAAGTTTCAATTAATTAAATTCCTATGTTTTATCCATATCTGGAAATTGAAACTTTGTGACATCTTGGAACTCACGAAGAACCTTGCGGTGACGCTTGGTAGGGAACGCAAACATGATACCGCTCATTGTACCGTCCGGACGAGCATGTTGCTCGTGTGGTAAGCGAGCACCCACTGATACAAAACAAGCTCGCGTGACCTGTATATATAACATTCCCGTATGTAATGAAACGCTTACATGCTCCTTTTTGACGGCTCTGCGTGGGATATGCTGGCAAATTGCGCATTTTCCTCGCTGTTTCCGAAGGATTTTCTAAAAATCCTTGTTTTGGTTTATTTATAGTAGTCGCACTAATTCCGAAATTTAATACGAAATACGTGCACAAATTTCCGATCAGATAGTGCAAAAATATTGCGATTTCGATCAGTAGAACGGAAGAAATTCGCATTTCAAACCTGGGAAAATTTCTCAACTGAAATTTTTGAAACGGGACCCCATATTGAAACGTTAGAAGTATTCTACTTCAAAAAATATTTTTTCTGGTGGCTCATATACCTGCAAAATAATAAAATAGAACGCTCGTTCTTGTGGCCGCCATGTTTGCATATTTCCTAAGTGATTGCGTTAAGACCATAATGTAGACAGTATAACTCATTTGAAGCGAAACGGTTGATTTTCATTTTCAAACTTGTAAACATCAAAATAAAAAGAGTGTGTTGAATTACAATTCATAAGAACAAAATGGCCAGCACATTAATGAATAGGTATTATCTAGGCTATTATCGCTGAAATTACAGTGCGTGGAAAAAGGTGCACTAAATTTAGGCGAACCCAATTCCGCTCATAAAAATTGTAGTCTCAGCCAACAAGAAAAACATATAATACACTCTAGAAAGCGTCAAAAACCATTGCTTATGGTCCGGCAAGGACATTTGGTCGGTGTTAAGTCAGACCGGACTAGGTCGCAAAACTTCAAAAAAATGAGATAATGCAAATACTGGATGAAGAATTTCTTCAGCAACATTCAACTTTTGCCAGATTTGAAATATGTAACCATAAACAAGAATCATGGCAAAAAATAATTATAACGTAGAGGATGCTGCAATTCAAAATTTAAACTCGTTTTTCTCGAAATCAATATTTTGTCACATAGTCCAGTCTGGCTTAACACCGACCATTTAATCTAAAGAGCTGCGAAAACTCCGGGAAGGTAATGGATAAAAGGTTTCTTTCAGCGACATTCAAACATATCTGGAAGAGTACCAAACCTGTCTTCAAACATTGAGCCGGAGTTATGAAAGATTCGAACTAAACCAGGGAGATAAAACAGTACATGTACCTGACCCATACTCTTTTATGTTTTTGGTTTAGTACGAATCTTCCAAAACTTCTGCTTCCAACGGTTACTGGAAGAAATTTGATTACAGAACCTGCTGAACCGGTAACATCGCAAAATCCTTTGATGAATCTTGTCACAAACCAGCAAACGTAAATTCCAATACAATATGAAAGGATAATTATCGTTTGTTTCGACTAGACTATCAGCAATATTTCGATAAGGTTACAAAGAAGAAAAAATTGTTGAAATAAATTTGCAAAGAAAAAGGAGAAGTGAGATTGAATAAAAAGCTACAGAACAGATAAAAACGAGCAAGTAAAAAAAACTTTAGACGAAGAACGGAAAGAAAGGGAACTGCAGTGTAAAATCCAATCCAATCTAAAACTAATGATGTAAATGTAATGAATTAATCCACAATTCGAACACATAGCAAAAAGAAACAATTCAAACGATAGATTCTTTACCGTGGTTCAATGGAAATTATATTCACCGCAGTTACCTAAGTAAACCTAAAATTGAGTAAAAATTCTATTCAGGTAGTTTTTCGTATTCTTGAACAATACGTTAATAAAAAATCCTATAGATTTAGATGAGGAAAGGGGAATTATTGGAATCCTACTAAATAATGTTCGGCGCGGAATTTGAAGCACCTGTGCGCGGAATTTCATTCCGTGCAATATATGATGCGCGGAATTTGGTGCAACAACACATCTTTCATTTTTGTAATTTTGTGTAATTCTGTTTAAATTCTCCTGTTATTATAATTTTCCAGAGAAACATAATAAAATTGCTAGCCAGTGGGACTTATTGCATAACTCTAACAATTTGGATTGATTTTTCATAACGAATTTAGCTTTAATCATGCCTTGGTGCGCGGAATTATGTGCCTTCACGTTATGTCACTGAAAGAATATATGCATAAATCGCTAAGAATTTGTTTTGTGCAGATAATTTTCATAAAATATCGAATTGAATAGTTGCTACAAGAGTGAAACTAATTTTCATAAAAAAAATTGAAAATCTTAGTGGTGAGCTGTTTGAAATAAAATTCATTTTGCCAGATCGATCCCTTTAATTAAAAAAAAAAATTGGTATGCAAATTTGAAATAAAATTCATTTTGCCAGCCTTCAATTAAAAAAAATGGTATACAAATATCGATCTTAAAAGATCGAATAAAAAGAAATTATTTATAATTGAACACGATAACTTTTCTAAGTTGAACGAAAATAAATTCGTGCAAACAACGAAATTGTTAGTAATACACACAAACTTTTTTTTTAAATAACACCATTTCGTTTCATTTACGAAAAATAATTTTAATATCGTACAATGTACACTTAATATGCAAAATACAAAAAAAAAATTAAAATTTGTGAATGAAATGACCGAAATCTACTATTTACAATGCACGAAAATACTTCGTTGCAGAAAATGAGGAATGAACTCGTGCATTGCACGATTTTTTTTCCATTCACGAATTTATATTTTGAGTGTATAATTTCTGAATTGGTTGATTTTTTTATCATTCCAAAATTCAAAATGGCGTCGACCCCTGCACGACATCATCTTTGAACTTCAAATCCACGGCCTGTTTCATTTCACAAGGTTTATAAAATCTTTATGACTTATACTGCCTATGATCGCAAGTCAGTCCCATAAAGATAGGAAATTCCATAGAAAACGGGACAAATATGCAATCATGGGTAGTATACATCTATGGCCATTCCTGGTACATTTTGCATTAAATGAATCGGATCAAGACCTGTGCTTGATATTCTGATTAAATACATGGTTTCGAGATAAACGCATTTAATGCGGTTCACTACAAAAATTCAAATCCATTAACAAACATTGGCTTCTAGAGAATATGTATGTAGGAGATCGACTACCGTCATAAAGCGAATTTCTAAACATAAGCACTTAATTTGTTGAAAATTTCGTGACCAATTCCAACATACGCTATCTGTCCTCAACTGTAAGAAAAGTACAGCGTGCGTTATATACTCTAAAGCATTTGTTTACAGTCCTAAATTGATACAGCCAGCAGACTATGTTAGAAGAAATCTCCAGTGAATGATTTTGCGCACTTTCCACTAAGCTGAACGCTGCACTTTAAAAGTGTGAGTAATAAAGCTTTCTCATCACGTATCATATAATATCCAATAATCCTGAATAAAAGGGATTTAAAACATTAAATTAACGAAAAAATAACAATATCATAAATCAAGATGTGTTTTAATTTTCGTCCCCGTAAATTTAATCTTCGCCCCCCTCTTGCTCTATTCTTTCGCCCCCGTGCGCCCACGCACGATTTCAAGACTTCTATCATGCTACAATATCACAGAATTGGTAATAGAGAAAAGATTAGTCAAATCCTGATTATATTTTACAAAACTATCTATTAAACAAATAATACGTTAACTTACAAGCTCTTGTATTTATAGTCTTGTTATGTTGTGTTGCGAAACTACCGAGAAGCACACCACTGTTCGTTCGCGAGCGTGTACGAATAGCGTGCCTAGCGCTCTGCATCGTTCGCGCCCAGGTGAAGCAAAATCTCGAACGGGAATGCTCACGAGAAACCCAAGCTTCCATCTAGTATGTAGGGCATGTCCAGGAAGCTTTTCTCGCAGTCTCGTGTGCTTTGTTATCTCGCAAGCGAGAAATGCATTGAAGAGCACACGCGAGTGTGGATGCACGAAGAGCATGGACTACTAAGAGTGTTCTCGATATTTCGCGCGAACGAGGAAGGCGATGCACGCATCAATGAACGAGAATAGCAACGTGCAAAAACGAACAAACCATTCGTTAACTAAATAGCATTACTAAGAAATACTCTACATGCTAGAAAAATCAAGACACCCTAAGGCTTCTCACTACATTTTTGTATTTGCACAGGATTAAAAATTTATTTGCTTTCGGTTTTGCAGCAGGTGCAATGGATACATAAATTAATATGTCAAGCATATGTTTTAAAAATTATTTTGGAAGTATCAACTGATATTCTTTGTGTAAACCATGAATGAAACAGATAGATTTTTCGGTAGTTGACTTGAAGCAACAATTTCAATTTCGTTGAAATATTTCGAATGTGCCCTAAATGACTACAGATGCTCACTTAAATTAAAGGGATATATGTGTAGATCCAAAAATCGAAAAAATAATTTTTCTTTTATCTTTCTTATCGTTATATGCAAAACTACTCCATGTGCTATGGAATTCCCAATGCACATGAGACAATTATACGTAGAGCGGCAGTATATATATATGTTCTTAACCGTTGTGTGTCCGACGCGGTACCCGGGTACCTTTTTAAGTTTCAATTAATTAAATTCCTATGTTTTATCCATATCTGGAAATTGAAACTTTGTGACATCTTGGAACTTTTGGGTTAATAATATTGTTGATATAGTAAGGGTGGGAGTGAGGAGGGGCTCCTGAATTTTTTTACTACGTAACAGGCCGATGTGTGTACCCGGGTACCCACAAAACTAAAATGCCCGTAACTAAGGTAATATCCAATGGATTTCGATACTTTTGGCCGTTTTGGATTCAGGAACTCTTCCACTTTTGGACTTGGTAAAAATGAATCGGGTTACTATATACGGTTCCCGGGAATTCGGGTTTCCGGAAGCAGGTTCCAGAGCTGGGGTACTATTTGCGAACTTCAATGGAATACTAGCAATATGGGTATCAAAACTCTTAGAATTGCATCAGTAGGCTGTATCTCGTAGTTTTGGAACCATTTGGTGATATGACCCCGGAACGGACATTCCGGAGCAGGTTCCCGTAAGGCCGTGAGTGGCCATTCCATTGCAATTCCATTTTTCAAATTGCCATAGGATCCTGTAACAATAAAAAACAGACTTCCGAGACAATTTGAAGAGTTTTGATACTCATAATGCTAGTACATTTTAAAATTTACCAATCATATCCTAGTACTGGAACATTACTCCGGAAAATCCGGATTACCAAAAACCAGATCCATTATTCCGGTTCTATTGTACAGAATCAAAAAGTAGACGAGTTCCTGAATCCAAAATATCTAAAAGTTTCCAAATCGGTTAAAGGAAGCCATAGTTATGAGTATTTCAATTTGTGGGTACCCGGGTACCCTCGTTGACCTGTTAAAGGTGTTTTTTTTGTGTGACACATAACTGTTAAGAATGTTTTTCCAAATTATTATAAAGATCCAAGCAGTAGAACCGACATTATAGCGTATTTCACTATTCCCTAATGAGGTTCCAGGTATATACTAGAAACTTTGCACGTGATTATCTAGAAATCATGTTTTTCCAAAAACGCAGCAGAGGGTTAAGTTGTTTGGAAGAGATGACAGTTATTATATGATAACTAAAAATATAAAATTGTTCTATAAATTGCAAAGTTATTGCCGTGTTAACCTGATAATTTGTCATTTTATTCATATAGGAACAATCATTAAAATTATTTCAATTTATGCTTTGCAAGATTTGAAATAACTTCGAAGTGTGATCACGACACCCCTGTTATGCCATATACATTACCAACCCATCTTTTTGCATTCGTCCTAATAAGGACGGTTTGTAGGTAACTATGTTGATACAAGACGAGAATCTTTTGAAACGATTCAATCCTTGCCGACGATTGTTTTTACTGCGTACACACATATGATCATTCCCCTTTCGCAGCTCATACCGAATGAGCACGCTTTGCATCAAGACATTCCTATTTATTAACTTTTCGGTGCAGATGAAAGGCCCTCCTTTTGTGCGACAAATGAAAATATTTTCATCATTCGTTTTGGTGTAGCTTTCGCTTAGTGGTTGCCACATTCACTGATTTTCTTGGAAGGATTTTCAAAAACCTGTTATTAAGGTTCAAAATGTACGTAACGCTTTCGCTAATATGCGCTACTATCGCTTTCTCGCTCGTTCTCGTTCCGTGCATGACCCTTTCTTTTCCGTCCGGCTTCTAATGGCATAACCAAATCGAATATGCTGGCTTTCCCCCACCAACTACTCCCGTAGTGGACCAATATTTAAAACTTTTAATCATTTTATTGTTCGGTTGGTGCACCATATTGACGGCTCTGTGCGGGATGGGCTGAAAATTTTCACTTTTCCGAGTCGTTTTCGAAAGATTTTTCAAAACACTATTTTGCCATTGATAATGAATGTCCTACATATTCCAAAATTTAATACAACATTGGTACAAATATTTTCGACAAAATGCCGAAGAAATTGATTAAATCCATTCAGTACAACAAAAGATATAAGCGTTCAAAATCTTACATCATTTTTCTTCCGAAATTTTGATAAGGGGCCCCTATATTGAAAGGTAAGTCGTTAGTCACGACAAAAATCGATGAATAGACCTATGGGCAATATTAATACATTAAACGAAAGCTTTCGATCCCTACTTCATAGGAAAAATATAAAGATTGTTTTATAACCAATTTATGTATTCAAAACTGCTTGTACCACTATAGGAACACATGTACCAATAGCGGTGCAATCGCTATTTTCGGGCCCTATTGTTGCAAATCCCATCGATTTCTTATGGGACTTGGAACTATAGGTACACTATATCAACTATAGGTGCAAGGGTGCTCAAAATTCAAAGAACATAATTTTTTTCAATAGTTATTTATGCAGTATATATAAATCAAACGACTTGGTTTTGAATTATCCGACGTTTCGGCCGTTTTTGGCGGCCTTTTTTCAAGGAAAACTGTAAATGTAGTTTATTTAGTATACTGATTTTTAATAGTTTTACAATGGTTGATTCGAAGTCACTATCTGTCTGTCGCTTTTGTTAGGGACGCATTTTTCGGCTTTAGAGATTTTGATGGTATGCAGGATGCCTGCGTACGTGGTACTGAGACCGTCTACGTCAGTTCTGAGGTTTACCGTGTTCGATGTATTGGAGATGTGGCACATCTCCAATACATCGAACACGGTAAACCACAGTACTGATGTAGACGGTCTCAGTACCACGTACACAGGCATCCTGCATACCATCAAAATCTCTAAAGCTTCCAAAACTCAAACTCAAACTAACACATAGTCCCATTAAAGCTCACTCTTTTTTAAATTTCCCTTTTTAAAGTTGCCCTTTTATACTGACACTTTATACCCACAAAAGCACTACTGTTTTCAAAGCGATCGTTGAGTAGTGAATGGTGGTAAACAGTGTACCCGTGCAAAATTTCATGTGCCAAAACAAAATTTCTAGCACAGTAAGTCTCTTATATAACTATTTTCACCCATTTATAAACATTTTAACTCCAAACTACTATACAACAGCACATACAAATTTAATTAGAACGTCCCAACGCTGGAAAATGAGTCCCTAACAAAAGCGACAGACAGATAGTGAGTTCAAATAAACCATTGTAAAACTATTAAAAAAAACAGTATACTAAATAAACTACATTTACAGTTTTCCTTGAATAAGGCCGCCAAAAACGGCCGAAACGTCGGATGATTCAAAACCAAGTCATTTGATTTATATATACAAGACTTCGAAAGCCAATCATTAAGCAGAAAGCATCACAGTCGAACAACAAATAGTTATTTATGCAAATTTCAAGGATAACAGTTTTATTGTCGCTTAATTTTAGTGCGATGAATCGATAAAAAAATATTTGTTGATGGTTGGTACTTTAGTTAGGCGTATAACTACTGCAACTATTGGGTTTTTGCAAATTAGACATTGTACTACGCTAGACGTATAATATGTATTTGATATAAATATGGCTACATACCTTCATAAAATTAAATTTTTCCTTTTTTATTTCGACTATGTTAGTCACATTTTTCTTTTTTTACATTTTAACGACATTCAATTAGCTAGAGATTACTGGGTAGGGAAAGTTATGAAACTTAGAGCCATAGTACTCAAGTGAGAGCAAGGATGTGAAGTAAACAGATCGGAAAGCTAGAAGTGGCAGGGTCATTAGAACAGGCTTAATATCATGCGGGCTTAATTTTTGCCTTCTGATAATGAGGGTCGAGCTTAGGCAGAATAACTACGAATCACCCGAGTTCACTATCATGTGTCCTGATAAAGGTAGACGTATCTATCTTTACCGTGACAATATATATATATATATATATATATATATATATATATATATATATATATATATATATATATATATATATATATATATATATATATATATATATATATATATATATATATATATATATATATATATATATATATATATATATATATATATATATATATATATATATATATATATATATATATATATATATATATATATATATATATATATATATATATATATATATATATATATATATATATATATATATATATATATATATATATATATATATATATATATATATATATATATATATATATATATATATATATATATATATATATATATATATATATATATATATATATATATATATATATATATATATATATATATATATATATATATATATATATATATATATATATATATATATATATATATATATATATATATAAGCTAAGCCGTAATGCCGAGACTTTATATAAAAAAACTTTTATTCGAAAAACTAATCTAGACTCTACACTGTCACCTTATAAACTAAATATAATAAACTCTTCAATCGCCTTTTATTGGTTGAACCTGCTGAATCGGCGTTCCTCCGGGTGGCGTGATTCCGTGATTCCGTCGTTCCCACGTCGGGTGAAACTTGCGTAGCTCATCGCTTATCCTCGCGCGTGCACTGGGCTTGGCCTGGATACCTGTTGTTGCTATGGGCTCTGGTGGATGTGTTGATGTTGGCAGGTGGCGGGAACCGTCGTAACGTCTCCCCCCTAAGTGTCAGGCGTCCTCGGTTGACTTTGTTGATCCGTCGGTGAACGTGAATTTGGTTGGGAAAAATGATTTTGCCAAACTAGGTGATTTTTCCTTCTGCTGGTTAACTATTGTTTCCCTTAGATGCTCATCTGTTGGCTCCGGGTTACTTCTTGGGGTGTGTAGAGTGACTGTGTCCTCCTCCTTGGCTGGGTGAGGTTGTTTCCTGTTTTGGTTTTTGTATCTACGAATGCAGAAGATGATTAGTGGTAACGACACAAGAGAGGCCATAAATATTCCTCCAAGTGTCTGGGAGCTGGTCATGTGGATTTTAAGGTTTTTGATTTCCTCCAAATTGTTGATATTCATCTGGTGCAACTCTTCCGAGTCCGTCCTTTGCTTGGTTACTATTATCTCTTTGCCGAAGATTGGTGTAAGAATTTCGTACTGTTCGGTCTGTCTGGGGTTACTTTTAAATGTAAAGTTCTGCACTGTAATTGTGCAGTTACCTGTTTCGATTATTGTTGGTGTTGCTATGATGCGTGAGTCGCCGCATGAGTCCTCGATGTAAACTGTCTTGTCTGTGTCGACAAGTATGGTTCCGAGACTAATTTCCTTGATGATTGGTTGGTCTGGCTGATTGTACGTTGAACATCTGGCCTTCTGGTTGGTGAGTATGTTGAAGACGCATTCATCGTTCAGTGGATAGCTATTGTCACAGATAAAACACCTTTCCTTTTGCTCGTAAAACGTGTGTTGATGCTGGGCCACATAGCGAATATTCGTATCGATTCTAGTTCCGTTTGTGTTGATAGGTTCCAGCTGCATCAGTCTGTACTGCTTCTGCTCGATTATAGGAATTTTGATGATTATGATGATGTGGTTATTTTGCAAAGAGGCGATTGACTGAACGAATTTATAGATTTCATCCTCAAATTTAATATTAATTTGTTGATTTTCTAAAACTTTCCAAATATACTCTCTGTCATTTAGGCTCAAAATGTTTCTGTTTAAATGATTCGATTTCGAAAAAACTATCTGTTCTTCTAGGTCTTCTAGTGTTTTAATCAATATATCTAGGTTCAAAATGAGGTTAATCTGTTCGAGATCTTTTGTAAGTTTTAAATTGTCTTGATCGATTTGTATTTTTATTGATCTCAATGTTTTCGAAACTTTGTTGACCGTGGATTAAAGTAAATTATTGATTTTGATCTGTTTTGACTGGTTTTCTATAATTTTATTGCTGGTATGTTCCAGTATTTCAAAATTTTGATTAATTAACTCTAGATCTTCCTGATCTGGGTTACCTGCTACAAATTTAATAACTTTCCCTAAAGCATTTACGAGTCCTCTTTTAAGTCTTCTAGGATAGAAGCCGGTCAGCTTTTCGTGCGCTTTTCTAATTTTAAACTGAAGGGTTTGTTCTAAATGGTCTGTGATATTAAGTTTCGTTGCTAGGGTCTCTATGTAGTTGATGTTTTGCCTGATATCGTCGAGATCAATTTTATGGATAAGTCTCTCGTAACCTACTCTTATCCTAACTGTATCTAGTTTGATTGTAAGTAGCCCATTTTTTGTTGATACGTCATGATAAGTCGTTGCAGTAATCAGTCGTACAAGTCTGAAAAGAGGCCAAGAAAATTACTTCTTAATTCTTTTTTTGTGAATTTTTACTCCAAACGAATCTTTGAAAGTTAGCTCGTTATTTTCTTGTACTCTAGAGATTTTGTAAAGTTCTTTGTCTTTTGTAATTCGTTGAGTGACTTTAACGTATACGTCTTTGCCCTGGTCTAGCTGTTTTGGTAATGATTTCCTCTTGTTCTCCTCTTCTACTTGTTTTTTTTTCTTTTCTCCATCATTACTAAAATAGCCGATTGGATCTTTTGATATTTTTGATATATGTCGTCAGCGTTCGTTTTGTTCTGGTAATTGAAGATTACCTGACGGGGTTTAAAACCTGTAGCAGAATGTATCGTGTTATTGTACAAGTCGACCAAAATGTTTATTCTGTCATTGAGTTCCAAGTCAGTGTGTGATTCATGGTCCTGAATAATTCGATTAGCGTCGAGTGGAAACGTTCCACTATTCCGTTAGAGTTACTAGAACTCGCGTGGTGTAATTTAATGTTTAGGTCCTGGAGAAAACCGATAAAATCTATTGAAGTGAAACCAGGCTCTTGATCGCAAACTATTACTTCCGGTCTGCCAAAAACTCGAATGTGCTCCGTGATTGCTCTTTTAAGATCAATGATTGTTCTTGTTTCAAGAGGTATCACGTTGCAAATTTTGAAAACGCGTCGACTACCGTTAGCATTTTTCTGCCTTTGATGAAAAAAATGTCGATATGAATCTTTTGGAAGGGATGATTTGTGTCATTTGTTTTTTGTATTAATTTTGGAGGTTTCCTGTCGTATTTGCGTTTCTTGCAGATAAGACAGTTGTTAATGAAAATTTTTAACTTTTTGTCAATTTCGGGAAAAAATAATCCGAAAGGATTTGTTGTTTATTTTCTTTCGTTCCTCTGTGTGCGTACTCGTGCACCTTCCGCACGATTTCGTCTTGTTCCCCTGGTAACCTGACGTCCTGTAAGAGTTCCTGTGAAATAAAGATCTTGAAGATTTTAGCATGAGAAAAGTGTTTTCTGTACGTTTCTTGGATTAGTTGGGTTAGTGATATGGGGCAATAGATGCAATTAACGCCTTTGGGTTGAGCTTTCCTTTAAGAATTTTGACAAGAGATTCTTCATTATAGTCCGGTTTACAGATGGTGAATCTTTGATATTTAGGGAAGACTTCTTCGTGAGCTTCGATGTCGCTTCGTGAGATTTTGAAAATTATTTGGGTTTTGAACATGTTAATCGGTTTTTCAGTTGTCCAGATATAATGGTTGTCGCTAGTGTCTGCTGAGTGCACTGTCTCTCCATCGCTCTCGTTTACATCTTCGTTCTCGTTGTCCTCCACGTTGTTTTGACTATTAGCATTTATATCGGTCGGTTTAAGTCTGGAGAGGGCATCTGCAACGACGTTCTCTCTGCCCGGTTTATAAATGATTTCGAAATCGAATTCACTTAAGTCTAATTTCCACCGTATAATTTTGGGGTTCGCGCAGGTCATGGAATAAATGAGAGGCTGGTGATCTGTGATTAGTTTAAAACGTCTCCCGTAGAGATAGGGGCGGAAATGTTTCACTGCCCATATGATGGCTAAGAGTTCTTTTTCCGTGGTACAGTAATTTTCTTCGGCTTTACTAAGTGTCCTAGATGCGTAGGCGATAGGGCGGTCTTTGCCAATTTGTCCCTGTGATAGGACTGCTCCAATCGCGAAGTCGCTCGCATCTGTTGTAAGGATGAATTCTTTTTCGAAGTCAGGGTAGGCCAAAATGGGGTCCATGGTTAAAAGGGATTTGCATTTTTCGAAGCATTGAATTATTTCTGGGGTGAATGTGAAGTCGGTATCACTTCGCAGTAGTTGTGTAAGAGGTTTTACCATTTTAGCAAAGTCTTTAATAAAGCGGCGGTAGTAGCCGATAGTTCCCAGAAATTGTTTGAGCTCTTTTTCATTCTTCGGGATAGGCCAATTTTTAATCACTTCGATTTTGTCGCTATTTGGTTTGACTCCATTTTCAGTAACGGTGTGTCCTAAGAATTGAACTTCCCGTCTAAAAAAATAACATTTATCCAACTGTATTTTTAGGCACGCTTCTTTCAGCTTTTGAAGTACTCTCTTAATATCTTTAACATGTTCTTCGAATGAGCTAGAAAAGATTATTATGTCGTCCATGTATACCAGACAACATATTCCAATGAATTCCCGAAGAACGGCGTCCATAACCCTTTGAAATGTCGCAGGGGCGTTCTTAAGGCCAAACGGCATTCTAGTGAATTCGTACTTTCCAGAACTCGCAGAGAAAGCCGTTTTCTCAAAATCATTTTTATCTAGTTGGATTTGGTGAAATCCGGAGACCAAGTCGATGGTAGAGAAATAGGTTGCTCTACCGAGTTTGTCTAATATTTCCGTGATATCCGGTATTGGATATCTGTCGGAAATGGTTTTCTCATTAAGTTTGCGATAGTCGATGACCAATCGAAACTTTTTTTCTCCAGATGCGTCGACCTTTTTGGGTACTACCCATACGGGTGACGTATAAGGCGATATGGATTCTCTAATGATCCCGTCCTTAAGCATCTTTTGTATTTGTTTTTGCACCTCGCTTTCGAATATTTGCGGGTAGCGATATGATTTTGTGTGAATGGGGATATTATCTACCGTTCTGATTTTATGTTTAATCCGATGAGTGAATGACAATTTCTCTTCTTCGAAATATAAGGTTTCGGAATTATCGGAGATTATTTTTTCTAAAGCTTCCTTTTCCAATTTGTTTAGAGAATCGTCTTGTATTTTGAATTTGTTTTTCGCGCAAAATTTTGGTCCTTGAGTTTCTAGGAATTCATCATTTTCAAAACTGGTTTCATTGACGTTGATTTCCAGATTAGATTTACTGTGATTTTCCACAGCTACGAAAGCGGAGTTATTTTTACTGTTATAGATACCAGGCAGGATAGAAAAGTCTCCCATGTTTCTCTCTTCCCCTATAATAAAATCTCCTTCGTT